>NC_133621.1:6908661-6996161 GCF_048593235.1 Sminthopsis crassicaudata | reverse complement strand
ACTGGGCTCCACGGCCAGCTCTCAATCTCTGCTCCTCGGAGCCCACTAGACATCCGGATATCTGTGCTGAGAAAGGGGAGGAT
This sequence comes from Sminthopsis crassicaudata, assembly GCF_048593235.1. Taxonomy (NCBI): domain Eukaryota; kingdom Metazoa; phylum Chordata; class Mammalia; order Dasyuromorphia; family Dasyuridae; genus Sminthopsis; species Sminthopsis crassicaudata. Next base: position 6,996,078 of record NC_133621.1, on the reverse strand, counting down.
GCTCCGGAAACCGTGACTGAGAGATGAGGGAGGATGCTCCAGAGACTCACACACTCACTCACACTCACTCACACACACACAATCACACACTCTCGCACACACACACACACACACACACACACACACACACACACACACACACACACACCCCAGTCATGACTGGGAGAGTGATGCAAAACTTTCCAAGTAAAACCCATACCACATGAAAAGTGCTGGGGTTTGGATTTCCCAACTTACTTCAAGTTCTGATCCAAATAGTCTGAGTTCAGAATTGAGCAAACCTTAAGCTCAATTGGATTCTACAAGTTCATTCACAGGCAAAGCTGAGTGGGGCATAAAAGAAAAAAGAAAGGCAACAAGCATTTATTAAGTTTCTACTGTATACTAGGCTCTGTCAATCTTCACAAAGACCCCCTCAGGTAAATGCTGTCATTATCCCTATTTTACAGTTGAGGAAATCGAGATAAACTGAGAGCCATTAGCATGTGCAAGGTCACACAGCTGGTGTCTGAGCTTGATTCCCGGCCAGTGCTGGCTATTGCCCCCCTTACCTGCCTCAGTTCAGAATATCTTAAGATTTGAGGGGTCTTGGACCCCTTTTGTATTTTTGAAATCGACACTTTCTCAGAATTAAGATACATAAAAGGAAATACATAAAAATATAAAGGAAACCAATTATATTAAAACAGGTCTCAAAAATGTACAAAAAAAAGCCACATTGACTGTGTCCCAGTGAAGAGCATCTGTCCTTGAGAAAAGTCAAGCCAAGAAAGGCCTTCTTGAGGACCCTTTCCCTCCAGGGACCCCCTCCCCTTGCCTTGGCTTTCAGTCTTTCTGGCCCAACCTCCTCCCTGGCAGGAGGCTGGGTCTCCTCTGGTCAAACACACCTTGGTGACCTCCAGCTCCCAGAAGTTAAATTGCAAATAATTGGCTAAATTAAAGGCTATTGCAGATGAAAGTCGTCTGCCAGGAGAGTCTGTAATTAGGAGGAGGTTTCAGGGCTGCCTGTATGATACAGGGGTTAGGACCCTCCCTCCCTGGTGCATTTGTGCCGTGACAGATGCTGCATTTGCCTGGCTGCCCTTCCAAACGGCGTGGTTTTAATTAGGAGGAGCTCGAGCACACGAGGCCGGTTGTGGCAATCACACTTGGGCCTGCTCCGCCGTGCCAGTGGCTGCGCCCTGTCTGACTGAGGTTTCCTCCAGTGGGAGCAAATTGGAGGCGATGGCCGAATCGGAGTGGGAGTCCGTTAAGATGGGCCGTCACAGAACGGGCACGGATGCCATCTCCTACACAGAAGGCTATAAATTCAGCGGCAGTCAGACCCTAGGGAAATATCAGTTCGGGACGCCCACTGTCATCGGAGCGCCTGGTGTGTGTCTGCCCAGCCGGCATGTGCCAGGGGCTGGAGTTTGGCTGACTGAAGCTCTTTGGTGATGGGAGGATCCCTGGGCCGTGACCTTGGGATCGCCGAGGGCAGGATGAGACATGCGGTCTCGGGCCGAGGACCTCCAACATCGCCAAGCCAACTCCTGTCTTATAGATAAGGGAATGGCGCAAGGGAGGCCCCGAGAATCAGTGAGCTGGACTTGCATCCAGGTCGGATGGATGCAAAGGCCGTCTCTCTATTCTTTACTCATGGGGCAGTTAGGAGACCCCGGGGTGGGCGCAGTGGAGTCAGGAAGATCAGCCTCAGATCCAGATCCAGCCTCAGTGTGCTCACCCTGTATGCCTCCGTTTCCTCGTCTGTAAAATAAGCTGGAGAAGGAAATGGTCCAACACCTTTGCCGAGAAAACCCCAGTGGAGTCACAAGTTAGACTAAACAATTGAACAACTGCATTACCCAGCTACTGTTTGTTCACTCCCCCTCCCCCTCCATGCAAGACCCTCCCTGTGTGGAGCTTGCATCCTACTAGGACACAAAATACAATCAAATAACTCAAGAAAAGGCCATTGTAGTGAACACAGGGAAGGCCAGGAAGGATTTCTGGGAGAAAGGAGGCGGTCTCTGGGCCTAAAGGGAGCAGGATGGGAAGAGGTGAGAATGAGGAGGGGTTTCATTGCAGGCCCAAGCCTTGGGCAAAGGCAGGGTCTGGAAATGGAGTTGCTCAGGGGAGGGGGCGCCGGCCAGTTTGAAAGGACCGAAGAGGGCAGGAGGGGAAATAACTCCGGAAGGGAGTTGGAGGTCAGCTTATGGAGAGACATGATATGTACAGATGCAGCTAGGTGTTCCGGTGACTTGAGCTCTGGGTGTGGAGTCAGACCTCTCCTAGCCTCATCTATAAAGTGGGACTAATTGGCCTACCTTCCAGGGTGGTTGTGAGGATTAAGTGAGATAATATATATCAGATACTTAGCAAATGTCCAAGTGTTATATGCATGATAGCCATTAGCCGTTATGTCTCATAGGACCATAGAGTATATTGTAATATGTCACATATTGTATCATATTGTATTATATTGTATATATCACATTTTAATATGTACAATACTGTACAATATAGCATATTGTACTATGGTTATACTATAATATAATCATAATAATTGTAGCCATTCGCTGTTATATCTCATAGGACCATAGAGTATGTTGTAATATGTCACATATTGTATCATATTGTATTATATTGTATATATCACATTTTAATATGTACAATACTGTACAATATAGCATATTGTACACTGGTTATACTATAACATAATCATAATCATTGTAGCCATTAGCCCTTATGTCTCATAGGACCATAGAGTATATTGTAATATGTTACATATTGTACTACGTTGCATATATTATATATATCATATTGTAATATATACAATATTATACATATTGAAATATGATTATACTATAATATAATCATAATAATGGAAGCTATCGGCTCTTATGTCTCCTAGGAGCATGTGATATGGTATAATCATAACAATAACTATTTGGTATGTGTCCTAGAAGTATGTAGAATATCACAATATATTATAATATAATAATAATAGCTCTTAGCTGTTCTGTTTCCTAGGAACATATAGTATATTGTAATTTATTATATTATGTTAATAACACTGGGAGCTATTAGCGGTTATGTCTCTTAGGAACATATATTAGATTGTAACATATTTCAGTATAATAATCATTCTAGCTATCAGCTGTTCTATCTCCACAGAGCCATTCGGTTTTCTGTGCAGGAGACCAGGTGACATGGTCAGTTTTGAACCTTAGAAACATGTAGAAACATGCTCTGGGGAGCACCCCGAGGTGCTTTAGTCCTGAGCTCTGGCACGTGTGAATGGAAAGGAGGGGGGATGCTGTTGGTCCATCCACTAAGACCTGATGAGCTACAAGGGGGAAGAAGAGGGGGAAGGGAAAGTAATGATTGTGAAGTTTTGAGCCTTGCCTCCTAGAAGGATGATGGGGCTCTCTGCAGAAACAGATTACTTTGGAAAGGAGTTTGAGGGAAAGAGGATTTTTCTCTGGGGCGAGTTGAGATGAAGCTGCTTCCTGTAGCTCATAAAGACAGAGAAGAAGGAATCTGGGAATCTGGGAGCTGAGCCCGTGGCAGTGGTGGGGACCACCATTAGTCAAAGTGGGATTAGGACAGAGGCTCCAGGGACCACTTGTAGGGAGGTGGGAGATGGCTCTTGGGCCTTCCAAAGAGACTGAGGGCTTGTGGACGGGAGGAGCACAGATGTCAAGGAATACTAAGCAGAAGAGGGCGAGGGTCCAGGTGGTCAGGCTGGGTGGAGACCAAGAAATCAGGTCGAAATGGAACCACCTTTGAGAATCGATGCTGTCGCAGCTCAGCAGATGCACTGTAGGTGACTGAATACCCACGTGGCTTTGGTATAGGGATGTCCTGATGAGAAGTTCATGGGCCATTTGTATTCTGAGAAGCCCTTCTAAAGTACAGAGAGCTTGGGTGTCTGCTGAGATTCACACAGCCGAGATGTAACGGAGGCAGGACTGGAGCCTTCGAGAATTCCTGACTCTGAAGCCAGTGCTCAACCCTCTACCATAATGCTTCTGTAAGAACAAAATATGTTCCTTAGTGTAGTCTCCCCAGAAATTGTGTGTCTTTCCATCTGAAAATAGAATTGATTGGAAATAAAGCCTGGTGCAAATTCCCTTTGAATATTATAAAGAAAATTCATAGATAAAAAATCAGGAGCATTTTATTTTGGCATCATCAAAAAACTAGCCCCATTTTCCTAGTTCTCTTTAGTTACCCGAAATTTTGCATCGAATATCAAGAAATAACAATAACATTTTGCTAAGTGCTGTGGATTTCACTTAAAGTGACCCTCTATTTCCCATTTTCATTTTATTAGAAAACAGGCTGTCCTACATGGTAGTGTCCCCATATAAAGTAAAGGAAAGGATGATCTTTTTTTTTAGTGTTCAGCATTTAATCCTATTTCAGTCGGAAAAGATAGATTTTCAATAATTATTTCAGTTCTTAAATAAAGAGGAAATGTCATTGCTAATTTATAAAGAACTCACTTATTTCATATGGAAATTAATTCACTTTTTGACAGCATCCCCTAAGAGGTAGTTATTGATTATGAGAGGCAGTTATATTTTTGAAAGAAAAAAAGTATTTTTGTGCCTCTTGTATTAAATACTGTTAGTTGCTAAGACCATAACCTCATGTTCCCTATGAAGCCCTGATTTAAAATGTGACTAATTATCTTCTGGAAAAATTTAAGCTCCATCCAATGTAGCCGATACCTTCTAGATGTTTCAGATGCCTTTCGAAATGTTCAATACAAAAAATCCCACTTGTCCTTGGGGGATGCTCAGACCGAGCCTTCTGTCCAAATGTGTTTGCTGCATTCTGTGGGGGTCACAGTCCGTGACAGTCATTAAAATGTTTCCCAGCTACTCTCTGGCCCTCACTTTGTTTTATTAGAATCAGAAATTGATGTCCATCTAGTTCACCCCCTTTACTTGACATAAAAGGAAACTGAGGGCCAGGAAGCAGAAGGGCTACAGTAATTTCAAAGCCCAGACTCCAATGTACCCCACTATCTCTTATTCAGGGACTGATTGCAGAAATAATCTCCCCCTAATAGCTTTAGAACAACAAAAACATGATGTGAATTATTTCTTTTTTGTACATAAAATCTTTGCAGTTTTGCATGGAAAAGTGCCTTCTGCTCGCCGGATCAATCCTTCTTGGTACAGAGCCTGTGCCCTCTGCATGAGGGAGCCCCATAAAGTCTTCCAGAGTGACACAGTGTGGCCACTGGGCCATCGTGCTCCCCTTGAGTTAAGTCCCTCTCCTTGCGCTTTCACTGCTGAGTGTCTGGTGACCCCCATGACCTACATCCCCTTGGGGAGTCGAGCAATCCTGTACCTGAATTGTGCTGCCAAGTTCCCCAAGCAACCACTTTGTGGGTGTTCAGTTTGTCCCAGTGACTTTATACATCAGCTTTTCCAGCCCATGGCAGAGGTGTCCTGTCTTTTCCAAGGAGCCCCTTTTGCCACTGTTCTTGTTGCAGGAGAAGCTGCTTCTCCTGCGGGTTTGTGCCTGTTCTGCCTTGTCTGTCTCCCATGTTAGATTGTGAGCCCCTTGAAGTCAGGCTCTGTCTTCCATATCTCCAGTGCTTAGCACACTGTGCCTGGCACATAGTAAGTGCTTCAAGATGGCTTATTACATCCATAAAGCACTTTCAAAACTTAGGTTTTGTAGAAAGGTGAGATTATAGTAAGTAAGCCATTTCTTGTTCCTTCCATTATTCCTCTTAAGATTTGAATGGCAGCCTTCTCACTGAGTCCACTAGCTCTTGCCCAGTGGGTCTTGCCCTTTATATAATGTTAGAGCTAGTCTGAGAATGCTTCTGGGCAGATGAGACCCCGGCTTCCCTGGACCTGGACACTGGGCTTCTCTGAAGCTGGGATTTGGGCTCTGGGCTTCCCTGGACCTGGGCACTGGGCTTCTCTGAAGCTGGGCTTTGGGCTCTGGGCTTCCCTGGACCTGGGCACTGGGCTTCGAGAGATGCAGCTGGTGAATGCATTGAGGTCCTTCAGAGAACAGAAATTACCCCAATTCTTGGAGGGGAACTGGATGGATACTGGACTTGAAAAGCTGGATTTCTTACTTAAGAATCCTCTTGGGAACTTTGAAGGAGAATCTGGAGAAGGAAGTGGCAAATTCCTCCAGTATCTCTTCCCAGAAAACTCCAAATGGGATCAGAACCCTCCATGATTCCCAGGGACCATTCTCATATGGGACCTTCACATATTGGGTAAACCCCTCACAGCCTGTTTGGCTGCAGAAAATTCAAAGTTGCTATCTGTACCAGTGAAGGGAATGAGCATTCCCATTGTGGATGTCATAGAAACAGAGAAGTATTGATGAGTAAGAGCCTAGGGTTTGGGCAGCCAAAGAGCCCTTTGGATCCTTCCTGATCTTTCTGGTCAACCTGCCCCTGCTGGCTTTCTAATGCCTCTTGAATCTTTTATCTACAGTGGTATATTTTTTAAATCTGGATTTTACATTCGTCTCTCATTCACCCTACTAAATAAATGCATCTCATTCTTCCAACTTACAAAGCTCTTTCGGGGTCTTTATTGTGTAATGATAACAATAACACATTCACAGTTTTGGAGAGTTACAATATTATCTTCTCAGGTCTTCCTAAATAACTCTGGGAGTCTGGTGTTGTTATAATCTTTATTTTAAAGAAGAGAAACTGAAGTACACAGAGGGGTTAGGTGCCTAAGGTCACCCACGTAGGGGGTATCTGTGGTCACATTCGAATTCATATCTTCCTGACTTCAGGTTTTTTTTTTTTTGTTTGTTTGTTTGTTTGTTTGTTTTGTTTTTGTTTTGTTTTGTTTTGTTTTTTTCTACCCACTGTGGTTCTAGCTTAATTCATGATGTCATAGAAGGAGCCCTGGCTTTTTAGGTCAAGTCCTACTTGGGATGCTTGCTCCCCAAGGGCAGGGTTCTTGGCTTCCCTCTAAAATGAGAAGACTGAGCTTCTTTCCACTTCTGGATCTGTGATTAATGAACTTCTCACTCTCAACTTTCCAGATCTGATCTTCCTGCCATGTTTGCCTTTATCCAAATTATGGATAAGGACAATGTTGACTGACCAAGGTCAAGAGAGGCTTCTGCTCCCGGCTGCCAGGAATTCTCTTTCTAAATTGATGCAAGGTTTTATAATAAAAGTTGTTGAGGTTAATCTACTACAGCTTATTCAGCCAGACTCAGATCTATAACTGCACTCAGCTCCAGCACACATCTTCCATGGTCATAGTAGGAAGTATTCTCCCAAGCCTTGCTGAAATCCAGGTGGAAGTATATAGATGAATCTCAAAATTCAGAGAGAGTTTGCTTTTAAACTTTTGCTTTCAGATCTCTCTTGGAATGTCTCTCAAACTTGAGGGGACAGAATCTGATTAGACCTGCTTTTTAGAGATTTAGTATAAAGAGATTTCTTTGACCCCCAAAGTCTGAACCAATCATTTCATCCCCAATCAGGAGATTTAAGATGATGTCCTCATCCCTAAAGTGTTGCTTTTGTCCATTCTCCTAGGAGATTTCCCTTATTGTTTGAATCCTAGGTTATAAGGTTCCCCTTGCTACTGGTTTCTCAACTCCTTGGAGTAATAATAATAATTATTATAGCCAGTAATATGTGTAGAGAGCCCTGATGTTTGCTTAGTATTGCATATACTATATTTTGTTAGATGCCAACTAGAGAACAATCTTTTAATAGGAATACTCTTTCTTTAAAAAAATATGTTATTTGAAAAAACTATGAGGAAAGAAAAAAGGAATACAAAACAAAATAAAGCAAAACAAAAGAGAACACTGTCGTGTGCCAGGGAGGATTCAAAATATATAACAACAGATTACTATGTCAAGAAACTATACACACACACACACACATATACACACACATATATATAATTTCCTCTACAAATATATGTATATATTTGTAGAAGAAGTCGTATTCATGAGTCTCCATCTTTTCTTTACCTCCTTGTAAACTGTTCTTTGCTTCTCTGCTATGCATCCTTTTTTATTTTATTCTTTTCTCCCTTTTCATCCCCCTACCTCCAAGCAAGCTATATAAAAATATATGTATGTATATTTACATATATATAGATATATATATGCATATACAGTCACACTCACACACACCTACTCCACATACACATATCTTTCCTATTTCTGCTGCCTTTTTAATTAAATTCTGCTCCAAAGCTTGTCTTGCTTTGACTTAACCTCCCCCCCCAAGGGTTCATCCCTTGTCTTCTTCCTTCACCCGTCATTCCCTCCATTACTTCTTTATAGATTTTGGAGGGTGCTGTACTTTTTTGTTATATATATAGTATTTCTATTGAACCCATTCCTGATGTAAATAGGTTTTTAGAACCACTCTAATGCTTCTGTGTCCATTCATTTGTATAACATAAGTACTATTTTTTACCTTAACTCTGCTAATCTTTCTTTTGAGCTGCCCAATTGTTGATATGAATGTTGGACATATAATATACATATATTAAAAAGCATAAATAATTTGACCACATTTGGTTAATTTGTCCATGTTAAGTTCCTTAATTTTTTTTTCATATTTACTCTTAAATGTTAAATTTTTTGTTAAGTTCAGGTTTGGTTGATAGAAAGTCTTCATAATCTATAAGTTTGTTGAATGTTCATTTTTTCTCATTCAAAATTATAGATAATTTTGCTTGATATGATAATTTTGGCCACAAGCCCAGCTCTTTTGACTGTTGGTAGATATGATTCCAGAACCTATATTCTTTTATTGTAGCTGATGATAAGTCTTGTACAATTCTAATTGTAGCTCCAATGTACTTGAATGGGTTTTTCCTTGTTTCTTCAACATTTTCTCTGATTTGGGAGTTTCAAAATTTGGCAATAATATTTCTATATGTTTTCCACAAAGGATATCTTTGAGGTGCTAACCAGTGGATTTATTTATTTATTTTTTTCCTATTTCTATTTTCCCCTCATGATCTATTACACTGGCAATTTTCTTGGCTTTTCTGCATTATCATATCAAGGTTCTCTTGTTGGTCAGAACTTTCTGGCAGGCCAATGATTCTTATATTTTCTCTTCTTGATCTGTTATCTAGATCTGTAATTTTTCTTATAAAATGTTTTGCATCTTTTCTATTTTCTCATTCTTTATTAAAATCTGTTTTATTGTTTCTTGGTCTCTCATACTTTCACTGCCTTCTCCTTGCCCAATTCTAATTTTCAAATAATTATTTTCATCTTTTCTAGTTGGTTAACTTTTTTCATGATCTTCTTGTTTTTCTTGAATGGTTTTTATTTTTAATTTTTCCTCAGTGTCTCTCGTTTGATTTTAAATTTCTCTCTGGGTGGGGAGCCATTTCATGTTACTCTTTGGGGTAGAAGATTTTTTTTACTGAAGTCTCCTCTTCTAAAGATGAACCCTGGTCTTCCCTTTCCCATAGTTATGTTTCAATGATGACTTTCTTTCTTCTCTGTGATTCTTGCTGAGGCTCCAGCCATAACCCACTAGCCCTAGGAGTCCCCACTTGGTGTTCCTGCAGAGCTAGCCGGGAGTTTGTACTTCTGGCAGGTTAAACTCGGCCCAGGGTCTTACTTCAAATCTTCAGTTGTATTAGAGGGACCCCTGCCCCAAATCTGCTTGATTTTTTACCAGTCTATGCTCATGCTCAGGTGTAGCTTTATTCTATTTGTGGGAGAAATTGAGAGAGCTTGAAATTTACCAGCCTAATCCACCATCTTCCCAGAATCCTCCCAGGAATATTCTTTATTGAATGAGTAGATTTGTATGTAATTTTGTAAGCCATAAAACTGAATGTTTTATTGTTATATTATTATTATTGATCGGATTATGTCTATATGACCATCATGGAGAGTCATTGGTCGGAGTAATTGATTCCTTGTGAAGGGTTAGAAGTGTCTTAAAAATTACTTGGGATTTCATAAAGATGGACACCTTAGAAGGGCCTGCCAGAGTGCTCAGAACTTCTAAGTATGATGATTGTTGCTGTCTGGGGTTAGGTGTGGGTGGAATGCTTAAGTAAAAGCCTTGGGCTAACTTAAATGTGCTGTGTCCTGAAAAAAAGTCCTTGAAGATTAAGCAACAGCACTTTTATATAAAAATGAGGATGGATAACCTTTGCTTTTAGACATATAATTTGGGGCCTCCTAAATTAGGAGTATCTGTCCTCTAGGTATAAAACTTATCTGATTTAAAACCCATTTTAATGTTCTGGTTGGTTATAAAATGAGCTTTTGTGAAGTACTTTTGGCTGCTTGATCTAGTCGATGTGGTGAGATTTCTAACATTGACTCTCAAAGGAGACCCAATATGTTAGCCTTTTGAGTAGTTCAGTTATTGGATTCTATCTCAGATTTCAGAGAGCTTTGAGATTTTTGAGAAAGATTTCTTACTCCTTGCAGTGTTTTTGAATTTTTTGCATCTAAACATTTTCTGAAATGTAAAATTGTGAACACTGTCCCATCCAACCTTAATGAACATGGTAGCTCCTTCATTAGCAAAATAAAGAATTGAAATAGATGAATAATAAGGTCTTTTCTAGTGCTATATCCATGATCTGATATCCTTTTCTTCTTTAAGATCAGATAAATATGTGCATGACAATTTCATCTTTTTCAAAATTGACTTTTATTACTTAATTTAAAATATATTGATAGCAGCTCTTTTTACGGTGGCAAAGAATTGAAAAATAAGTAGCTGCCCATCAATTGAGGAATGGCTGAATAAGTTTTGGTAAATTAAAATAATGGAATATTATCATTTGATAAAAACAACAAACAAACTGGTTTTAGAAAGGCCTGAAAAGATTTATACAAACTGATGCTCAGCTAAACAAGCACAACCAGGAATACATTGTACACAGTAACAAATAAGATTGTGTGATGACCAACTACAAAAGACTTGGTTCTTCTTAGAAGTTCTGTGATCCAGTAGACTTTGGATGGGAAAACTCCATCTGCATCCTGAGAGAAAACTATGGAGACGGAACGTAAATCAACATATGCTATGTTACTTTTTTTTTTTTTTCATTTTCTTTTGTCTTATTTTTCCTCTTATGGTTTTGTTCTGATTTTTCTATCTCAGCAGGATTTATAAGAAAGTGTGTTTTTTTAAAAAACATATACATATATACATATGTAAATACAATATAATCTAAATAAATAAATGAAATGAAATGAAAAAAGAGGTTGAATTGATTAAGTATTGCACCTACATTAAGGAAAAGCTAAGATCAAGTCTTACTTTAGATATTTATTATTTTTATGACTTTGGGTAAGTTACTTAATTGCTATTTACTCTAGCTTCCTCAACTGTAAAGAAGGGATAATGGTGATATAATCTATGATGTGGGGTCATGAGATTGAGGTGTGCCCTTATCTGGCAGACTAAATCCTGAAAGGGACTTGGCACCCAAAAGAGTTAGTTAGCTGTAAGGAGGAGAAGTGGGGTTGGGAAGCCTAGGAGAGATATCATGTGGCATGAAGAAAAGGAAAAAAAAACACCACAAAGCAGAGTGCTAACCCAAAGGAAAGTAGCAGAAAATCCATGGGCCATAAATTGCTTTATAGGGAAACTTTATTCTCAGAGTCTTGACATAACTTGAATTATGCTGGATTACCTTTAGAGGGATAGGACCAAGGAACCAAAGTGATCTCCACTATCAGAGCCTTCTTCCCGCTTGCCTAAAGGATTCATTTTTATCAATTCTTCTGCTACCCACACCTAATAGTGAAGATCTTATCAATAGTATCTGCCCCTACGGTTGTTTTGAGTCTCCAGTGAAATAACATTTGTAAAACAAACTGAGCAGATGCCCTTGCACAAGATAAGTGGTGTATTTTATTATCATTGAAAATGTGTGCGTGTTCAGTGTATAATTCTGTTTGAATTACTTTAGTTGTTTTACTTTGGTTCATCATGCAAAAAAAAATGAGAACTCAATGCAGATTCCACATTCATTGATGATTTAGATTGGCTTAACTGTATCATTAATGAACTACCAGATGATGTATTTTAGCTGTAGCAGTTTAATTGCAGCTAGATAAATGATTTTCCTGATTTGTGGGTAATTGCTGAGCTTGGATAAAAATAGAGTAAAAATGAGCAAAGGATAAAATATGTAGAAAAACTTATTTGATTTTTAAAAGGAAAAATTCTAATGATGACTTTAAGATAACTGACTTAAATTTCTTCTGCTCCATAAATCACAGTTGCTTGACAGAAAAACAGAAATTCTCTATATTTGTTCATGTGGAATAGGGGTTATAACCTGTCAAGGGAGTACTGGGGAATATTTGATAAAGAACTGTGTTATCCTACTGAAATAATCTCTTTTATTTCTTATGTGTATATGCATAGGGAATTCAGTTTAATTCTTTTATATTGAATAAGAAATATGGGGAAGTTTACTGAATCCTTGGAGACAGAAGGATGGGCTTTGGCCTTTAATGTGATATAGTGGAAAGAGCTAGGTGACAGGACCTGGCTTCAGATTTAGTACCTGTGTCACATTGGGCAAGATATTCTGATCATGTTGATATTCTACTCAAAAATCTTCTATGTTCTTTTTGGTTTTAGAATAAAATTTAAACTTCTCTGCTTAGCATTCTTGTTTTCTATGATTAAGTTCAATTCTGGCTTATATCATATTACTTTCATTTAGACACTCCAGGATCCAGCCCAACAGGACTATTATCTTCCATCTCCAACTTCTTGTTTTGGAATAAACCATCTCCTTCCCATCCCATCCCATCACATCTTCTTCGATACCTTTTCATGAATGGACTTTCCCCATGCCTAGCATATACTCTTCTCTTTTCTCTTAAATATCTTTATTTGATTAAAAATTGCTTCATTCACTTTCTAGTGAACCCTTCTGGACCCCTTCCATCTGCTATTGTTCTTCCCAATTTACTTTTGCATAGTATTTATGTATACATCCCTTCTCCCATTAGAATGTAAGCACCTTGAAGGCAGGAACTATTTCACTTTGATCTTTATATTTCTATCAATCTACACAAATACTGGAATATAAGAGATGCTTTATAAATGCTTATTAATTGACTGGAACTTATGACTGCTCCATTTCTTACTTTTAAGAAATCTTCCATCAAGAAGGAAGGAAGGAAGGAAGGAAGGAAGGAAGGAAGGAAGGAAGGAAGGAAGGAAGGAAGGAAGAAGGAAGGAAGGAAGGAAGGAAGGAAGGAAGGAAGGAAGGAAGGAAGGAAGGAAGGAAGGAAGGAAGGAAGGAAGGAAGGAAGGAAGGAAGGAAAGAAGGAAGGAAAGAAGGAAGGAAGGAAAGAAGGAAGGAAGGAAGGAAGGAAGGAAGGAAAGAAGGAAGGAAGGAAGGAAGGAAGGAGAAAAAGAAAGAAAGAAAGGAAGGAAGGAAGGAAGGGAGGAAGGAAGGAAGGAGAAAAAGAAAGAAAGAAAGGAAGGAAGGAAGGAAGGAAGGAAGGAAGGAAGGAAGGAAGGAAATTAATTGCTTACTTTGTGTCAGACACTATGTTAAATATTTTACAAATATCCCACTTTATCCTTACAACACTCCAGGAAGCAAAGGCTATTATTTATCCCCATTTGATCATTGAGGAGCCTGAGCAAGAGGCTAAGGGACTTGCCTAGGATCATACTAAGTGTCTGAGGTTGGATTTGAACTCAGAATGCACCTCCATTACTGCTTCTTCCTATATGAAACTTTCTCCTATATTGATTCCCTTCCAGTTGTGATTTTCTTGGCCCTGCTTAGTTCACTTTGCATCAGTTCATATAAGTCTTGGTATTCTCTGAATTCTCATTTCTTATGGTTAACAGTTCTTTACATTCATAAATCAGAAGTTATTTAGACATCTCCTAATGGTTAGACAACTATTCTCTTTCCAGAGAAGTTCAAGAAGACTTGAAAAGTGCAATGAGCCAAGTTGTAAAGGGATTTAAAAGCCAAGCAGAGGATTTTATATTTTATTCTGGAGAGAATCAAGAGCCACTGGAATTACTCAGCTGAGGTGGAAGTGAGGAATAGTGTAACAACATGGCACTATCTGTATTTTAAGATCACCTCAATGGAGGATGGGCTAGAGTGGGCAGGGATTTGTGGCAGCCAGACCCACCAGGAGGCTGTTTCAGTAAACAAGGCTTGAGGTGAAGAGGATCTGTACCAGGCTGGGGGCAGAGTCAAAGGAGAGAAGAGGGTATATTCCAAGAGATACTACAGAGGTAAAATCAACTGACTTTGGAACCATATTGGATAGCTGGTAAGAAATGGTGAGTCCAGGATGACTCTTACATTGGGAGCCTGAGAGAATGAGAAAGTGAGGGTGGCTTTGACAGAAACAAGGAAATTTGGAAACTAAAGTCATAATTTAACATTAATATTCAGTAGTATTGTAGCCATTTCTCCAAACTGCAGATGACACTATTTCCACAAGGAAAGAACACATACAATATCTTTATTTTAGTCTTACAACTTGTGTTATAACATATCAGTTGCTTAGTGTCTAAAGGAGGAGGGAAGAGAAGGAGGGAAGAAGAAAAACTGGAACTCAAAGTCTTATAAAAATGAATGTGAAAAATTATCATTACATACAATTGGGAAAAAATCCTGTTAAAAATAAACTCCATAGTGGAAATCTTCAACATAAAGAAGATCCAATTCACTTCCAGCTGATCAGTGATGGACAGAAACAACTACACCCAGAGAAGGAACACTGGGAAGTGAATGTAAATTGTTAGCACTTCTGTCTATCTACCCAGGTTACTTATACCTTCGGAATCCAATACTTAATGTGCAACAAGAAAATTGGATTTACACACGTATATTGTATCTAGCTTATACTGTAACACATGTAAAATGTATGGGATTGCCTGTCATCGGGGGGAGGGAGTGGAGGGAGGGAGGGGATAATTTGGAAAAATGAATAAAAAAAAATTAAAAAAAATAAATAAAATAAACTCCATGCTATAAATTGATGGGAAAAAAATCAGTCTGGGATGTTTAAATTTGGGCAAGGATCAAGTTATGTAGTTAGAAAAGACCCACATAGCACATATGGCAGTTCCACTCTAGCCCTGAGAATTGGAACAGTATCCCAGGATAGCTAGATGGCTCAGAGGACAGAACTCTAGGCCTGGAGTCAGGAAGACAAGAGTTCAGATCTAGTCTCAGACACTTCTTAGCCCTGTGATTCTGGGCAAGTCACTTGACCTTATTTATCACTTTCTCATCTGTAAAACGAGCTGCAAAACGAAATACCAAACTACTGTAGTATCTTTGCCAAGAAAACCCCAAGTGGGGATACATAGAATTGTGCATGACTAAGGAACAACAATTTTGGGTTGTGGATAGCATTTTGGAGATATGTGTAATAATTTTCATATTACTAATGTGTGACAATCTTGTCAGAAATACTCACACCTTTACACTTCACTGTGACTTTCAAATGTTTGCATCCTTGCCTCTTTGGTCACGCCTTGAAAACCAAAGATGTTTTCCTCCAGGAAATGTGTCTCTGGTCCCCTGAGTTAGGTCATTCTCCTATGTAGAGGATTTTGTTCCCCTCCTTTAGAGTGAGCAGAACCACCGCAAAGTTAATCATGGTGAGTTTCATGCCCCCACCTCCCAACCTGCCAGCCATCTACTGAGACAGTTTGGAGAAGAATCTGCTGTTCATTTATATGATGACTTTCCTCACATGTAGACAGACTCTTTCTTTCATTTCACTGAGATCTCTAAATATGGTTTCAATCTGGGGCTCTGGAAAGGAAACACTTTCTCTTTGGTATTTGCTGCTCTTGAGTTTGGAGGAGATCTGTCATTTATACTCAGGTCATGAATTTTGCCTGGAAAGCTTGGGCTGGGAGGGTGTAGGCAGAGGGTTGACTTTCACTGCCTTAGACAATGTCCTAGAGGCAGACAGATGAGCTGGAAACTTTAGGGGAAAAAAAAAAACCTTTTAAAAACCATTTCACAAGGGAGAAATCTACTTCCAGTCTATAAAATTTCTTTCCCCCTACCATCCACCCATACATAGTGTTTCTTACTGATGATTATATTAGCTATTACAGCCTTGATGAACAGCCCAACTGGAAAATTATTTTGAATAGGAAAGAAATAAAAAGAAAAAAAAATTTTAAATCTCCAGAAGGAGATGAAGATTTAATTTTTTATACAAGTGTCTGCAGCCTTAAAGACAAGGAGACAAACACATGTCCTTAATATCTATGCACACTAAAAAGAATTGACATCATATTGCCTTTCTTAATTTTCAGTTTTATTTCTGACTTAATGTCTGCATCCCCCTTCTTGTTACTTCACAAATGATTAAAACTTAAAATGAAAAATAAGTATTCCCACACTGGTTGTTTTACAAAGATTTTAGTGATGAAACCGTGCTAATTTAAGGCGTGCTGAGGAAAAAAAATGAGGTTTGAAAATATTGTGAATGCAAGTTGTACAAGCCCTGTCATTGTTATCCTGGGATGCCAACTATATGGTAATGGTAAAGTCAAGCCCAGCCTGCCTTTGAATCGCTCTCTGATTGTGTATCATCATAAGCCCTGATAGCCACATGGCTGGCTGATAGGTCGGAAAAAAATGGCACTCCCAAGTGGAGAATTTTTTAAAGAATAAAATCTGAGTGACTAGGGAGCACAGAGCATTGGGTGAGGAGTAAGGAAGACCTGAGTTCAAAGTCTGCCTCATGCTTTGACCTCAGTTTTCTCCTCTGTAAAATGGGATAACAAGAGCAACTACATTTCAGGATGGATGTGAGATTAAAAAAAGATAATGTTTGTAAAGTGTTCTGTTAACTTTCAGGCATCATATAAATGTCAGATGATGATGCTAATGATGTTGGTAATGGGGATGATGATAACAGTGGTGATGATGGTGTCATGATGATGGGGATAGTGATGGTGACAGTGATGATGATGATGATTGTGATGGGGTGATGATAATGATGGTGATGATAATAGTGATGATGGTGATGATGATAATGATGGTGATGATGGTGGCTTTGATGATGATGATGATAGGGATGATGGTGGTGATAGTGATGATGATAATGATGGTGATGATGGTGGCTTTGATGATGATGATGATGGTGGTGGTGATGATGATCGTGATGATGATGGGGATGGAGATAATGATGATGATAATGATAACAACAATGCTATAGACATTGCCTTGGAGTATTGAGCTGCCTCCAGGTTGAGATACGATCCTTGAGGAGGACATCAGCAGAAGTGGCCATGTATGTATCAGTGAACATAGAATATTCCCAATCAGCCATGAGAGCTTTATCCCCTTCTTAGGTACCCACAAAACACCATTTGGGTTTCATTTGTCTTGACAATCCTGCCCTGGTGCCATTTCCAACAGGAAGCCCACCATGATCCCCTCACTGTTAGCATTCTCTTCTGCCTCTTATGATCCTGTCCCTGTTCAACCACTGACATGTTGTATCCTGCCAGCAGGAAGAGATGAGCTTCTGGGGAGCTTTGTGTCCCCAAAGCCTCATAGGTGGGAGATACTGAGTCAGCTTGGGTTGAGTGAGCATCACAGGGCAGGGAGTAATGGGGCAGAGGGAAGTTCTAGACGAAATTCTCCAGGAAAATATGAGGAGAGAGAGGCTGTCTTTAACTGGGGATGCGGGAAGGATTCTGGAGGAGGCAGTGCCCCGGCTGGACCTTGGACCAAGAGGAGATGACTGGCTGCTTGAGTGAGGAGGGCGATATTATGGTCACAAAGGGCAGCTTGGGCACAATCACAGACTGGGGATGATGTGTCTGGTTTGAGTCACTTACTTTTCTGAAACATAGAGTGTCTGGATGAGAGTAATGTGAAATAAATCTGGGAAGGTTAGTGAGAACCAGATGGTGGAGGCCTTCGAGTGCCAAGCCAAAGGATGTGACTGTTGGCTTTTAGGAGGAAGGGATCCACCAGAGGCCTTTGTGTGAGGGAAGGGGTCGGGATTGGATTCTGAAGCTGACCACGAGGTCCCGTGCCTGGGAGACTTCTCACCTGGCAATGTGGGTGGAACACTGTAGCTCAAAAAAGACCATCAAGAGAAGGGTTGTCTAGATGAGGTCATGTGAAAAAGATTTGGGGCCAAAATGGACTAAAAGCTCAGTCTAATTTAATAATGGGATGTGGTGGTTAAAAAAAGGTAATATCGAAACAGACTGCATTTAGAAATTGTGATGTCCTTCCTGTATTCTATCCTGGTCAGAATATTTATGTACTTTTTTCAGTTCCAGGGGCAGGTAGATGGTACCATAGTGATGGCGCCTGGAGTCAGGAAGGCTCATCTTCCTGAGTTCAAATCCTGCCTGGTCCAGGAGAATGAAGCCAGAACCAGCAAGCAGATATTTAGGCTGGATGTAAGAAAATAGCCTGAGAGAGAGAGAGAGGTGCCCACAGCAGCCAGCACCAGGTGGCAGTGGAGTCTGCTATTGGTGACATCATAGAAGTATCACTCAGGAGCGTCCAACCCAGCATGCTCCTGGCTTTGTTCAAGTTTGGAGATTCTGTGCTCCTGGGTTCGGGATCCAGCATGAATATTCACTAAGAAGGTTTATCCAACAAACCCAATGTCCTGGGCACTTACCCTGGGAGGTATAATTTGTCATTAATGCCTTTTATTTTTTTAGCAATTAGCTATTAAAAAGTC
This sequence comes from Sminthopsis crassicaudata, assembly GCF_048593235.1. Classification (NCBI taxonomy): domain Eukaryota; kingdom Metazoa; phylum Chordata; class Mammalia; order Dasyuromorphia; family Dasyuridae; genus Sminthopsis; species Sminthopsis crassicaudata. Next base: position 6,977,385 of record NC_133621.1, on the reverse strand, counting down.
TATGGAAAACTTTACATATAGCATTGCCTTTAGCAGAGTATTGTAGGGAATGCTCAAGTATTTGTTAGGCTCAAATAAATCCCACAAGTTCATCTTATATCTGTTTTCCCCACACACATTTCCTGGTGTAATGTCTAATTACCTACTGAAATTGAGTGTTTGCATGACTTGCTCTGTAAATATAGGAATAAGGACAGAGAAAGAATGGATCTGTGATTATATGAAAGTAGCAAGCCCTAAAGTATGCATTAGACTCCCTCCTTCTGTTCTGTCTTTCATCTCTCTCTCTCTCTCTCTCTCTCTTTCTCTCTCTCTCTCTCTTTCTCTCTCTCTCTCTCTCTCTCTCTCTCTCTCTCTCTCTCTCTCTCTCTCTCTCTCTCTCTCTCTTTCTCTCTCTCTCTCTTTCTCTCTCTCTCTCTCTTTCTCTCTCTCTCTTTCTCTATCATCTCTCTTTCTCTCTCTCTTTCTCTCTTTCTCTTTCTCTCTCACATCTTTCTCTGTTCTCTCTCTCATCTCTGTCTCTCTCATTTCATTCACATGCTGTATATACACATATATATTTACTCACACCTATCAGAAAATCTAAGATGGAGGACCTCATTAGATATTTCTGCATTTGCTGACATGTTTCTCTTTGTGTTTGTGAAATATTCTCGTTAGGGCAATTCGATCAGTCAGCTAAGTGGGGCTAACTTTTGTGAATGAATTGGACCACTTGACCATTGAAATACTTTCCGCCTCTCATTTTCTGTGACTTGGAGTGAAATCTCAATGTTAGTCCATTCAAATAAAGTTGAAGGTGTGAAGATGTGAGGGTTGGACTTCCCCATTGGCAAATTGGTGTATTTGACTATTATAAGAGAATAACAGTAGAAAGTATATGATAAGTGATGATTCTATTAAAACCATTTTGCATATCTATCCAATACAATGAGAATTCGAGAGGAAGAAAGTTAATCCATTGGAAAAAAAAATAACATGCATTATACTTCTCAACTTTTGCTCCCGGGAGAACAAACCTAGGAGTTCTTGACTTTTGTAATGGAATGGATGAATTTAGTAAATAAAGACCCTGCAAGTAGAACTATAAGGGTTTCTATTCCTCTGAGAAAATAGATAATTATTACCATCTACAACTTTAAAAAATAGTATGGAAATAGTTTTTCATGGGAAATTAACAACCAAAGCCACAGATATTTGTGGTTGTTCATATGGGAATTGCTTAGCTATAGCAAGATTGCTCCGGGCAGACAGAGAATAGTAAATAATTTGTAGAAGCTGTTACTTTCAAAGTTTAGAATTATGACTATGGTCTGTATGTAGAAATTGTGATTCTAGACTTATTGATCTGTGTTGGTGGAAGGAGCATTTCTCTTCCAGATTGTTGAAACCACCTATAAGGCAGTTGTGTGTGTTTGTGTGTGTTTCTGTTCTTTATTTTATTTTTTTTAAAGAAGGCAATACGACCCCACTTATGTTTCCATATACTCATTTAAGAGTCAAGCCAGTTGATCCTGAAAGAGACTGGAGAATTATTTGGTGGTCTTTGGGTCCATAATTATTGTCAGCTGAAGATGTGAAATCACAGAAAGGTTGAAGGCACTTTTACAAATAACACTTCCCATAATTACTAGGCATGAAGCTCAATCTCTAGTTTACATAATAAAGTCTTACCTAACCACAAAACATTCAAGGACCTGTCTAATCGATGTCTCTGTAGAGATATACATTAACCTTCTGCTCTACCCTATATTGAAATCCTTGAATTTTATTAAAACCGTCTGTCTGTATATTTGAATTTGTGGCTGTTTAAGAAAAAAATTCCTTGTTGCAGATTTTCTGTTTTGATGTCTTCAATTCAAAGAGCATGTTAAATTAATGATAAAAGCATGACTTATACTAACAAACTAAAGGCCAGAGAATCATTCTTATTTACTCAATATAAGCCTCAGGATCTTGGCATATAGGATTTGGAACCAAGATGATATTGGCTAAGGACCTTTAATGTTTTTATTTTCTGTTTAAATATAGATATGACCCACTTAAAGTAAACTTGATATGAAAAGTCAGACTTTCAAAACAAATCAATTAGGGAAGTGTACCATTTTAGAATCCCATATAAAACGCATCTACAATTTTCAGGTTAGTCAAATCCAGGTTCTTCTGAAGTGGCAAACCCATCCAGCCAAAGGTATTAAATTAGACTTAACAGTTAAGGATCCAGGGCCAGAATCAGGTCTTCATCTCTCTTCCCCGGCCTTTAGAAGAATACCTTGCATATACTATCTGACCTGAATTGAATTACAGTGTTAGACCTGGATTTGGTATCACATTTTTGGTTTTGAATCTTGGCTTGGCTACTTGTTTCCTTCACCAATAGGTGAGGAGAGAAATTCAAGGCAAGAATACCAACTGGGAAATTCTTGCAATAGCAAGATCAATGGGGGGTGAGGGCCACAACTAAGTAAGCACTTAAAGGCAGTGTGAATGGAGAATGGAAAAGAGACATTGCGAGTGATATTTTTGAGGTACAATTGTGAAGGCTTTGGAATGATTTTGAGATGAGTGTTGAGAATATTAGAAAATCATTAGTGTAGATACTGCTGAGCAAATACCACTGAGTGGAAAAAATCCCCGGGGGTAGCTATGTAGCAGACAACTTCAGCTTTTGAAACATTTGTCCCATGAATCTCATGGGAACCTCATTGATCAAGTGTAATTTGTCTTCTACTGGCATTGGATGCATTAATAATTTAAATCCCAGGTTATGACAGGGGTGAGGAGGAGCAAACACATGCAGATAAGTGCATTCTAGAGCTATGAAGCCCTGTTCTTTGTAGTCACTCGGAGAGTGGTTTTGATTCCAGAATAGAGGGGCAAAGTAATAGAGATATGGGGCGATCTGTTCTTGGCTCAGGGGAGAGAGGAGTAACTGAGGTCAGTCACAGACCAAAGTGTGAACTGTAGGAGCAGTGACCATATGTAGCCTTGGATCATAGGACACTGGAAAAGCTAAGATGTACAAGACCCCATTTAGAGCTCAATAAACAGCATGGAAAACTGAAACCTGAGACATTATTCCCCTCACCCTGGGAGCAGAACCTAACCTGAACATCAAATTAACAGCCAAGAAATAGGCCATTACAAATAAAAAAAAGCAAGGAAAAAACTTAAACAACAATCACTATTATTGTATAATTTTATTTTATAATTGTAATTATATTGTATAATAATAATTATTATTATTATAATCAATGTTCAAACTCAAAAGAATACAATAAAAATCAAAACAGCTATTTGTAAGTCTTTAGAGAAAACTATGTAATTGTCAAGAGACAGCTAAGTGGCGCAGTAGATAGAGCACAAGCCCTAAAGTCAGGAGGACTTGAATTCAAATCTGGCCTCAGACACTTCCTAGCTGTGTGACAAAAAAAAAAAAATCAAATAAGAGAGATTGAGAAAAAATTTAAAAATAAGAATAATACAAGAAAATTAAAAAAATATGAAAAAGAAAGATAATCAATTAAAATGAAATCTAAAATTTATGAAAGAAAATAACTCCTTAAAAATTGGGTTTGAGCTATAGTAAGCTAATGAGTTCATAAAAGAACAAGAAATGATAAAAACAAAAAATTTTAAATGAGAAAATAGAAAAGAACATTATATACATAACATTAGAAAAAACAATTGCTCTAGAAAACAGATTGAGAAGAAATAACATAATAATTGTTGGAAGACTTGAAAATTATATACATATATATGCATATATATATACACATATATATGCCTAGACACTACATTTCAAGAAATTAAATAAAATTGCCCTGAAGCTTTATAACTAGAAAATAGAAACTGAAAAAAGAAAATAAAACTAAACATCAATCACTGTCTGAAAGAAATCCCAAAATGAAAACTCACAGGGATGGTATAGATAAGTTTCAAAGCTTCCATGTCAAAAAGATATTACTAGCAACTTGAACGAAATAATTTAAATGTTGTGAAGTTACAGTCAGAATAAACAAGATTTAACAGTGTCTACATTAAAAGACCAAAAAGCGTGGAATATGATATTTCAAAGAACAAAAGAGCTGGCTTTGTAATTTAAAAAAAAAAAGCCTATCCAGCAAGGTGAGTATAAGCCTGAAAAGGAAAAAAATATATATTTAATTAACTAAAACACTTTCAAATAGTCTTGAGAAAATGAATAGAGCTGAATATGACTGAGAAGAATCAGGAAAAAATTAACAAGATAAGTATGAAAGCATAAATATAAGGGAGTTCATAATGTTAAACTGTTTATAACCTATATGAGAAAATAATATTTATAATGCTTAAGAATATTATCATTATGAGGGTACTTTAGAGAAAAAAGGACACAAGGTTAAAAGCTTGGGATTGAGTTGATTATTATGGAATAGTTCTAAAAAATAAAATTTGGTAGGAGGAGTAAACTGCAGAAAATAATCTTATGCAAAAGTCATTGGTTAATGTACTTTTTTAGAAAAGAAAAAAAAAATCACTGGTATCAAAAATAGAAAGGACGAATATACCAATAATGAAGGTGAAATTAAAGCAACTATTCAGAGTTATTTTACCCAATTATACCAACAAATTTAACAATTTAAGTAAAAGGGAAGAATACTTGCAAAAATATAAACTTCCCAGATTGACAAAAGAGAAATAGAATATCTCATTAAAACTATTTTACAAAAAAAATTGAACAAGTCTTAAATGAGCTTCCTAAGGGGAAAAATGTATTAAGACCAAATGGATTTGCAAGTGAATTCTACCAAACATTTAAAGATTAACTAATTCCAATATTTAAAAAAATGGAATAATAAGCAATACTTTTTTATGAAACAAAGTAATACTGATTCTTAAAACAGGAAGAACAAAAACAGAGAAAGAAAATCATAGACCAATTTTACAATACATATGGATGCAAAAATCCTAAATAAAATATCAGCTAAGAAACAACTACATCCATACATAAATACATACACACATATACATATCATAAAGACTATACATTATAATCAAGTAGGATTTATACCAGGAATGCAGGATTAGTTTAATATAAGAACAATGTTTTAACATAATTGATTATATAAATAATAAAGGTAACAAGAAGTGTCTGAGACCAGATTTGAACTTGGGTCCTCCTGAATTCAAGGCTGGTGCTCTATCCACCAAATAGTGGCTATTTCAAGGGTTAATTGAAATACTTAATAATAATTCTAACAAAGTATCATTACTGAAGAAAGAAATACAAATGAAAACATCTGAATTATTACTTCACACCTATTAGATTGGCTGATATAACAGGAAAAAAATGATAAATGTTGGATGTGGGAAAATTAAAACACTAAAGCACTGAATCCAAATCAAACATTCCTTTCTTTACTTTCTTTATTTTTCTTCTTTATTTATTTATTTTTTTTTTGTGGGGAAGAGTTTTGCATGTGTTTTCTTGCACAGAATGATTTACATAGAAATGGTTTGCATAACTACACATGTATAAATCTACATCAAATTGCTTGCTTTCTCAATAGGGAGGGGAAAAAGTGAGGAAGAGAATTTGAAACTCAAAATTTGAAAAGAAAAGTTAATACTGTTTTTGCATATAATTGGGAAAATCAAATATTAAATTAAAAATAAGTAGTGAAGGGGAAAAACAGATAATAAGAAATATTTCACTTAAATAACATAGACAGTGTAAAATATTTGGAAGTAAACCAGCCAAGACAACTTAAAAACTATTAACCTAATTATAAAATATTTTCTAAAAGCAATCTGATTTAAATAATTGGAGAAATGTTAATTGTTCATTGTGTGGCTTGAACCAATATAATAAAAATGCCAATTTAGCCATCCTAATTAAATTACTAAGCAATTATTTAATTGAGCTAGAAAAAATAATAATAAAATTCATATGGAGGAACAAAACATCAAGAATCACAAAGGGACTTATTTTTTCAATGTAAAGAATAAAAATTTAGCAATATTAGATCTCAAATTGTATTATCTGCCACTGGCTAAGAAACAGAATGATAGATCAGGGTAATAAAGTAGGTATACAGTACATTATGATAAATGATTATAGTCACCCTGTGTTTGGTAAATGTAAAGATTTAAGCTTTTGAGATAATTTGAGAGAATATTGTATACATTTTTGTAACAGCAATATTGTTTGAAGAATAACTGTGAATGAGTTATTCCAAGTAAGAACTGATGTCTACATGTATGTGTTTTGCGATTCTACATTTTATGTATTTAAAATGTTGGCCTTCTCTAATGTGGAATTAGGAGAGAGGGGAAAAAGGAGGGAGACAACTTGGAATTCAATGTAACAAAAAAAAAAGTCAAAATGAAAATTTTAAAAAGCTTAAGTTTGACCCAGATAGGCTTTGATTATAGATTTTAGATAAAGAACTCGTCTAAGGGAATTGCAGAACTGGTATTTGACCTCAGGTCCTTTGACTCAAAATCCAGTTTTTTCCAATGATTACATTTGTTGGTTTTATTCATGTCAAGTGATTGATTTAGCACCTGCTGTGTGCCATACACTGGGCTAAGAAGACAGTTGATCGTACACTTGATTGCTTATTTTTTCCTATATTCCTATTGAATTTATTCTTCTCTCTTTTCTTTTCTTTTCTTTCTCTTTCTTTTCATTTTCTTTTTCTTTCTGTCCTCCTTCCCTCCCTCCTTCCCTCCTTCACTCCTTACTTCCCGCTGTCCCTTCCTCCCTCCCTTCTTTTCTTTCTTCCCTTTTCCCTCCATTGTCTGTTTCTCTGCACAGTAGCTCTAAAATGGCATGGATTTCAGTTCATCACAGCATCTGGCTGCCTTTACTTTTCTAATAGAACATAAGACTAGAGCTCTATATACCAAAATTGTAGCAATTTTGTCACTGAATAACAAGAATTGAGACAATATGAAAACCAGCTGCCATTTAGAAAGAAAACTGTCAGCTGTTTGAGCTGTTCTGATATAGAATTGACAGTTCATTAGTTCATTAAAACCGACTTCCTGATAAAGGACAGACAGCTCACATAGAACCTTGCTGCTGGCCATATTTCAGAGCTGAAGTTTTCCATATTCCAAACAAGAGACAGCTCATCTTTGCTTTGTAATCAGTCAGCCTCCCAGCAATTGAAGGTGATTGATTGCCTAATATAATTATCTGATCATCCCGAGCACAAATTCTGTGCAGCCTCCAGCAACATGTGTGTTCGGACTATGACAAAATCAGCAAAGATCTTTGAATGATCTGGAAATTCTCATTAAAGCTGTACTGACTTCAGAAGGATCACTCATTGTGACTGAGCATCAGAAGATTGTTCAAGATGTGGAGATCCATCTAGGGTCTGGGCCAAATGGGCAGACCTCCAAAACTCCCTGGTAAGCCATGTCACTGTTTAAGCCTCAGTTTCTAGTCTTCTGCTATCTCTTTTATGCTTTCTGAAAGAGATTCTGCCAAAAGAGGCAGAATCACTGAGGAAGGGGCAACGGTGGAAATGCAAACCTTCAAGTTACTTCTTCAGACTCTGAAAAAAATTGACTCTAGAAATCTTTCTTTTCCCTCTACCCAGTTTAATTTTCAATTGGCTAAGAGGGTGGGAAAAACTGTTATCTTATAGTTAATTTCATTGAGGGGGAAACAACTTTAATGGATGACTTTAAGTGGAAATTAGTTGTTATAAAAAACAAGACCTATTTAAGAATGCTTGAGACGGGGAAAATTTATTGTTGATCATCAAGTTAGACAATTGTCTTCAATGCTTCATTTGTCTTTGTTGGTGTCTGTGTATAATTATGAATCTGTTTAAAAACTGTTGATTTTTTTGTGGCCATTTTTTTTTCTTTCTTTTTCTTTTTGGCTAAAATTGTCCTGGCTTATGGTAGCACTAGCAGAAATTGAATGCATTGATACAAACCTCAAATCACTCACTCAACAGCTACAACACAGTATTTTGGTTTGGCTTAATTACTTCTTATTAGTGTTGCCTGTTTTAGATCTTTCTATGAACTATTAAAATTTGGAAGTATGAAAAATTCCCCCAAAGATGAAATTTCTCTATTCTGGTTTCATGCCATTTTCATACCTGGCTATAGGAACTAGATCCTCTCATCTCTGTGCTCTACTTCCTCCCATTGCCCCTTTTATTGGCATCTCACTTAACTTCCTCTTCTTGGATGTTTCACTTTCCCTATTTGCTTCTTTCTCTAATGTCCCACCAAGCTGTTGGAAAGCACTCCATACTCTTGTGCCTGTAGTTTGATTCTTTTACATCCAAATTTAGATTCTGTAATGATCAGTGAAGCTTTTCCTGGAACCAGAACGTTCTAGGTGTGATATCATGGTACTAATAGGAATATAAGACACATATATGCAGAATTGTAATGGATGGTTAGATGGATGGATGAATACATGATAGATGGAGACAAAGTAATAGAAAGATAGATAGATAAAAGATTCATTAAACATTTATTAAGCACTTACCATGTGCTAGGCACTGTGCTAAGCTCTGAGAATATATGTAAAAGCAAAGAATACAATCTTTGTACTCAAGGAACTTATATTTAAGTAGGAAAGGCCTCAAATAACAAGAGGCTAGAAATGGGAATTCATAGTATGGAGCCAGCCAGAAAGGGATATGGAGGGAAGCAAAGCTCACCTATTGGAGTAATAAGTCTCAGGAATGGATCCACAGTTCAGATGGGAAAGAGATGAAAGTAACGGTTTAAGATCAGCACAATCACTCTGTGACAATGACATTAATGAGGTGTTCTGACGGAGGGAAGGGAGAGGAGAGTAGTTATAAAGCTCCTATTATGTGCTGCACCTTTTACAAATTTTGTCTCATTTGATCCTCACAACCCTGCAGGTGCTATTGTTATCCTCACTTTACAAATGAGGGAACTGAGGCAATCGGAGAGCTTAGTCTTACCTTGAAAATATGGCAACCTCTTCATTTTGGGGAACTAGATACATAGAAAGAATATAATTAAAATACTTCTGGTTAGCTTAGAAAAATTAAACTTGTTATAGATGAAGATTGATTAAATGAAATAAATAAGGCAGAGTGGGTAGAATGAATTATTAAAAATATTAACTTTTTTTCTTTTTTTAATACTTATTTTTATTTTATTTATTGGGGTCTGGGGTTTGTGATTTTGTTGTGAAGAATTTCTTAGCTTTGAAACTCCCTCTACTGATGGAGAAAAGTAATTGCCTTTCGTATATAGTTTCTCCCTCCCATAGACACTTAGTAGTATTTTATTTTATTTTTCTAATTAGATGTAAATATAGCTTTCAAAATTTACTTTTATAAGATTTTGATTTTCATTTATTTCTCCCTTCCTTCCATCCTTCTTTCCAAGAGGGCAAGCAATCTGATATAGGTTTTACAAGCACAATCTTGTTAAATATAGTTCCACATTAGTCATATCATGAAAGAAGAAACAATACAAAAGAGGAAGAAAAACAAGAAAGAAACCAAAAACACAAATGAAAACAATATTCTTTGATCTGTATTCAGACACCGTAATTATTCCTCTGGATATGGATAGCATTTTCCTACATGATTCTTTTGGGATTGTCTTAGGTTGTTGTGTTGTTGAGAAGAGCAAAGTCTAACATAGTTGATCATCACAATGTGCTGTTGCTGTGTACAATGTTTATCTGGTTCTGCTCACTTCATTCAGCATCAGTTCATGTAAGTCTTTCCAGGTTTTCTGAACTCTGTCTTTTCATCATTTCTTATAAAACAATGGTATTCATTTTCAGATGAGGAAATTAAAACCATTTCTAATCATATGAAAAGGTGCTCTGAATATCTGATCACACTATTGAAATGCAAATTAAGACAATTCTGAGGTAACTCTGCACATTTCTCAGATTGACTAAGATGAAAGGAAAAGATAATGATGAATGTTAGAGGGGATATGGGGAAAACTGGGACACTGATACATTGTTGGTGGAACTGTGAATGGATCCAACCGTTCTGGAGAGCAATTTGGAACTATGCTCAAAAAGCTATCAAACTATGCATACCCTTTAATCCCGTGGTGTTTCTACTGGGATTAAGTACCAAAGAGATCTTAAAGGAGAGAAAGGGAGCCACATTGCACAAATGTTTGTGGCAGCCCTTTTTGTAGTGGCAAGAAACTGAAAACTGAATGGGTGCCCATCAGTTAGGGAATGGTTGAATAAGTTATATTATGTGGATGTTATGGAATATTATTGTTCTGTAAGAAATGATCAGGAAGATGATTTCAGAGAAGTCTGGGGAGACTTACATGAACTGATGCTGAGTGAAACGAGCAGAACCAGATCATTGTATGCAGCAACAGCAAGATTATGTGATGATCAATTCTGATGGACATGGCTCTCTTCAACAATGAGATCATTCAGACTAGTTCCAAAACAATTGTGATGGAGAGAGCCATTTGCACTCAGAGAGAGGACTGTGGGAACTGAGTGTGGTTCACAACATAGTATTTTCACTCTTTTTGTTGTTGTTTGCTTGAATTTTATTTTCTTTCTTATTTTTTCCCTTTTTGATCTGATTTTTCTGGTGCAGCAAGATAATCGTATAAATATGTAAGCCTATATTGAATTTAACATATATTTTACCATGTTTAACATATATTGAATTACTTGCCATCTAGGGGAGGGAATGGGGGAAAGGGGTAAAAATTGGAATGCAAGTTTTCGCAAGGATTAGTGTTTAAAAACCATTCTTGCATATGTTTTGAAAATAAAAAAATAACAATGTTAAAAAAATAAATAAAGCAACGATGTTGCATTACATTCATTTGCCACAATTTGTTCATTTGATAGTCATCTCCTCAATTTCTAATTCTTTGTCATCACAAAGAGAACTGCTATACATATTTTTGTATCTGTGACTTTTTTTTTTATCTTTTTTTTTATAATTTTTTGGGAATACAGATCTAACAGTGGAATTCCTGGATTAAAGGGTGTGCCCAGATTTGTAGCCTTTAGGACACAAAAATTCCCTCTTCATTCAGATCTTTTCATTCTAAGGCTTGCTTCTATATCATATGGTAACTCTCAACTTCTAGAGATATGATGTTTTATTATTTTAAATTAAAAGCTCAGGTTCTTTATATTATGTTTTAAATATGGCACTTTCCTCATGTTGATGGGAATGAGCACAATAGCTGTGGCACTTGTGAGCTACCATTTCTTTGGGGATCCCCTCCCTTCTGCTCTTTCAAGACTGCCAGTCTTTGTCTTGTTTGGCTTTTCAGAAAGTCTCACTGGTTCATTCCTTAAGGTGTACATCTTCCTTTTCCTAAAACTTTGTCCTTTTGTGATAGTGACTGGGTAAACATCTTCTTGAGTACTGTGTAACCCTGGGGCCATTTTAACTCAATGTAGGTTTGAAGAAAATCCCAGCAGCCTCAACACCCTTGACTGTGGCCATTATGAGAGTCTGTGGAGGGAGGTTTCTTAAAGCTGACACTCCTCAGCAGTGGCACTATGGTTTTAGGGATTGCAGGTGCCTGAATTGGCTTGCCATCAACATTTTAAATGTGACACAAATTCAGAGCTTTTGCCATGTCCTTGGCCAAAATTGTTAAGAACAGGGCTTCCAGGGATTCTATAGACCACAGTCCAATGCTATTATTTTATACTTTAGGAAATTGGTGCCCAGGGAGATTAAGAGACCTGAACATCTCCTGGTGTCAGTGATATGAATCCCTGTGACAGTACCTCGACTTCTTTCTTGGGTTTTGATTGACATATTGATGGCCAATCAATAAGAGCCAGAGTGATTTGGGGTCCCAAAAAGAAAGCAAGGTTGGTGACTTTGCACAGTCCTCCCTCACTTTAATCTAGTTCACTTCCATGTCTAGACATCATCTGCCTTATCTCCTTCAAGAATGAAGGGCAAAAACCCATACTTGGCATGTGCTCTGAGGGTGACCCCTCTTTGAGCCTCCTTGCGATTCCTGTATTTTATGACCTATCCTACTCTCTCCTCAGTTTCCCCAGATGTACCATTCATGTCTCCAATGCAGCTATGCTAGAAAATCAGTGGGTAGAAGTTGCCTCTTATCTCATGGAACCATTTTTAGACAAGATTTTGATGGAAGCTGATTTTAAAAATTCAATATGTTCTTTTCAGTTAAGTATCATTGCTGAGAAAACAACCTGAGACCTCCAGGCTATTGTGCTAAATATGAAAATAACCTGGAGCCCTGGAGTATCCAGATTCTTGGACTTTTTTTTTATAGTAGCAGTAATAGTGTATTTTTTAATTACCCATAAATTATTTAAATTTATATGCAAATTTAGAATTTTCTTTCTTAAATGTGACTTGGTTTTGTCATAAAATGTGACAGAATGATGGAGTCTACATGAAGATATTACCAAAGCACAGAATTCAGTCTTACAGCTAAGTCTCTAGATAAGTGGGCCAGCTAGCCTTAACAGTCAGCTTTTTGTTCATGATTAGTGGATCAGGAATTCATTGTGAGGTAACAGTAGAGGTAGAGCGAGCCTAGATTCAGGTTAGGGTATCTCTGATGGGCAGGAGTAGAGGAAAGGATGAGAATACTTCCAGAAATGAATGATGTATACAGAACACTCATCAGGGCAACTTAATTATTTTTTCAAAAATATGGTCCCTAAACAAAAATAAAAAAAGAGTTTGAGGGCAACTAGGTGCAAGTGGATAGAGCACTGGCCCTATATGAGTTCAAATGTGTCATATACTTAACTATCCATGTCACCCTAGGCAAGTCACTTAACCCCAGTTGTCTTACAAAATACAAAAACAAAAAAGGACAAAAATAAAGAAATATAGTTTCTCTGACCACATGAATTTAACAAATCCAAAGCTCAATAAATGATCATTAAACTGTGATTCCTAGGAAAGAAGTGGGGAAGGGGGCAGAGTGCAGGATTTGAAATTGAAGGACTGGGTTCAAATTCTACCTTCAATCCTACCAGAGTGACTTTGGGTTAAGTCCTTTTCTTTGACTTTCATCCTCATAATGAGGATGTTTAATCTCCAAGGACTCATCCGTTCCTAAGTAGGTGACACAATGGAAGTAGGCTGGGTTGTAGGTTGTAGGTTGTCATGAACTTTGAATGGCAAAGGAAGAGAGGGGGGGGGATGAGATCACTAAAGCACCTTTCTCTGGGAGTCTTTGGTTGCTCTTCAGCGTTGCCCCTTCATTTCTGTTTCTCCTTGGATGACCACAACTTTTCCAAGCACCTTAGCACCAGGAGGGCCTCACTGCTCAGCTTGTAACCCAAGCTTAGGAGATAGAACTGGTCTTTTGGTTTCACCATTTCTGGATCTGGGACCATTGAGGCACAACATTTAGTCCCATTGGTTGTGACCTTCCCGGTCATACTCTTGAATTAGGGCTTTTCAGTCTCATTCTTTGGGAGCTCCCAAGCAGCTCCAAAAAAAAAAAAGCTCACCACTCTCAGACACTGAGTAGCCACACTGTTTTGAAATGTACATCTCTTAACTTATACAGCATCCTCCGAGAAATTCCAAAAAAATCATAGAGGGTGGCCGGGGACTGCATCTCTCCCCTCAAGCTCCCCATCCTCATTTTTTCCTGATGATATCTGGTAAATTACCTCAGGAAAAATCCTAGCATCCCTCTTAAATTATTCATGTGTTGAGTTGTAATTTCATATCCAATTTAGGTTATTTCTCAAAACTATCCAGAGTTCAGTGCAGGTGAAGCCAGTATTTGTTTAGAATTCATGTATTATTCATAATGGCAGAAATAGACTTTTTTCTTAGAAAATGTCCTTGCAATATTTTTTTTTTAAATTGAGCTTTATTTATTTTATGGAAAAGCATTAGACAGTAAGCTCTCAACAACTGAAAGTCTAGGATTTTTTTTAAAGTTTTTGGGAAAGGGCTTTCATTTCTTTAAAAAAAATAAATTAAAGACCACCTCATCCCCAAACTCTTGTTCTTTTGGTCCAACAGAAGATCCTCCTGGCTCCCCAAAGCAGGGTGAGATGAGCTTTTTCTCTGGCACATCTAACCAATGTCTATCTGGAAAAATATTTGAGTATGGGCTCAATAATGACCTTTTTGTCTTCTGCCACAGAACCTCCCCACTGGGACTGGAGAGATTCAACACCAGTGAATTGACCATTAAATTATTAGTTTTTAGCCAGAGCTGTTTTCTAAGATATAAAGGACTTTAATATGCTTTTATGGAAAAAGGAGACCCACTATGATAAAATCAGAAATCCTCTAAGTATTGGTTTAATGAAGGCTTTGTATTCTGAAATGATCATAGAATGATATATCTAGTTGAAACTTAAGATCTGTTTCTGTAGACTTATTAAAAAAGACATTTGTAACATAATAGCTAGAATAAAATTAGTTGATCAAATTTTGATTTCTCTTAAAATCATTATTTAATTTAGTATTATTTTCTCTAACACAAAATCATATTTTGAAGTTTAATTTTCTTTATTGTGCAGTGATAGTCTAAGTTTCAAGAACAAATTTCTTTTTTCAATTCACTTTTTAGTGTAATGGGCGCCTTCAAGTGTCATTGATTCTTGAAATGTGAAACAGATCCAGATCTTTCTTTTCTCTCCTTTAACAAGAAAAACAAAATCTTGTAACAGCTCTGCATCGGCAAGCCAAAGAGATTTCCACATGGGTCTTATCCACAAAGTGATGTCTTACATTCTGCACTCAATCCATCTTCTTTTTTGCCAGGAGGTAGGGAGTATTCACTATAAATGTTCTGACTGGGGATGGCATTGTTCAGAGTTCATTAGCTTTAACAGATGACCTTTCCAGCAGTTATCCTGGTTCTGTGTCCTCTCTTATGGACTTTCTATAATGACTTTCCAAAGAATCTCTCTTTGTTTTTTTAGATACTGACAGAAACTGTTCAGGCCTCTTTGTTTCATGATACTCATCCATTTAATTAATTAGTTTAATAATCATTTGGTAGGCGAGCACCTGCTTGAGGCCCCAGAGATAGGACTCAAAGAACACAATCCTTCCCCTAATCCTGTTTGTTTCTTTGAAAAAAGATAAATTATCTAGGGAAATTCTGTGGTGTGAAAATTATTCAAAACATCAATGCAAAGTACAGACCAAGAATATCCTGGTTCACTGTTGGCTCAAGGCAAACAGATTTTGGCTGAGCTCATGCTGGAGCCAGTGGGGCGACATGTTCCCTGCCTGCTCTAAATTAAACACTTCTCTAGACTCAGAGTTAGCCCTTGCTTACTGGCTTCTTTCTGGGCCTTCCTTTGACCTCTCCTGTGCTCTCAGCAGTGCGATAGTTGATGTTAATGGTCTAGATGTCTCCTTCGGAACAGACATGGCACCATTTTCATCTTCTTGTCCTGAAGGCCTGCCACAGGACTTTTCACATAGCAAGTATTTATTAAAACTTGGTTGTTGAATTAAATGTTCTTTCCTCCAAGTGAGATGTTAGTAATTAGTAAGGGGCAGAGCCAAGCTTTGAGACCAAACTGACCTTGCATTCAGGTCAGCAGAAGATATATTTCCTCCACTTTCCTTCTCTCATTGGGTCACTCTCCTAATTAAAAAAAGAAGAGAAAATTGATGAGCTTCTCTTCAAATGTTTGTATGTATTTGTAAAAAAAAAAAAAAAAAGCACAACTCATTTTATTCATGCCAAGGATGGTCATTCTAATTACCGGTTTAGTTTTGAGTTTGCTGTTCTTTCCATTTCCATGGTTGTGGCAATAAGGCAGAATTGGCTGGATCTCTGCCTTTGTTTACAGGAACTCATTTGTGTCTTCCTAGACTTCTCTGCATTTATCAAATTCATTGTTCCCTAAGAGATATCCCTCTTATTTATATCCCACAGCGTAGCGAGTCATTCTCCAATTATAAGTCATTAACTGTGTTTCTAGGTCTTTGCTGACACCCCAAGTGCCCCTACAATTGATTGGTGTTTGTGAACTCACAAACACCAAAGACGTAGATAGAGAAGAGAAGCTGATCTCGTACATAGTTGAGTCAAGAAAGAGAAACCCACTGACAGAGGCGTGACTTCTAACTTGGGATGGAGGAAAGAAATCAGCAAGAAACAGAGGAAGAGGAGGACAACCTAGACTGGAGTGATGGCCCCCATCCACTTAATCACCAAGACCTTCAATAGGCCACTTACCTCATCTGCTCATCTCTAAAAGGAGCAGGTGATCTCAGGTCCTTTAAAGCTCTGACTCCTGCCATTCCCAGGAAGCAGAACCTCTGACCACTTCTGAGGAAGACTAGGCTTCCAATCCTGCCACAGACACTTAATGGCTGTGGGACTGAAGCAAGGCACTTGATCTCCTCCCCAGCAGTAGTTGTGTTTGCCCAAGCTTTCCCTCCTTGGCAGCGAAGCCCTTAGTGAACTTTGAAGTGCTCGGGTAAGAGGAGATGTCCCTGCTATTGAAGGAGGAGGAAGTCAGTCAGTATAAGGAAGACTCTCCAGACAAAGTGTGTGAGCACACGTGTGCTTTTATTTGCATGCTTGTCCACATCTGAGTCGAGGAACTGGTGTTTCCACCAGTGTCATTCTTTGTCCCTTTGTTGAAGATGTCTTAGTGCATTTGTTCATCGCCAGGTCTTCAGGTTTCAGTTCTAACAGTTTGAAGTTAATCTTCTGTGGCTGTCATATTTTTCACTTTGGGGGGCACTGCTAGTATCACCCCCAAAATATATTATGTTTAGTGTCCATTTTTTAACTCTTTATGTGTAGCCATATTGGATAATGCCTTCTGGTAGGATGTAAGCTCCTTGAGGGAAGGGCCTATTTTACTTACATCTTTATTTTCCGTAGCACCCAACACACAAAACCCTTACAAAACACTTATTAATTGACTGATTGGTTGATTTGAAGGGTTGGATAAGACATCCTTTAAGGTCCTTGTTAATTTTAATCAGTCAATTAATAAACATTTATTAAGCACCTGCTGTGTTCCAGGCACTGTGAATCTGTGATACCCAGTAGAAGATCCATATTTCTTCTCATTACCCTTTAGTTTTTTACCCAGAAAGATCAACTATTTCCTTCCTTAGAGAGCTTCCCCCACCAGGAGGTCAAGGAGCTTTTCTGGAAAGCTCTGGAAGTATGGATGACAGACCAAAGAGATCCAGCTATCTAAACTCGGCGCTTGGTTTCTGCTAAGTGAACATATTGGATCGGATCTTCTGGGAGTCTTAAAATAGTTCTAAACATCTTCTGCTTTGATGAGACTGAGTCTTTGGAGAAGAGTTATGTGAAACAAATGAGGATTACACAGAATAAAACGACACAGAATAAAAATGTGTTCAGGGTCTGGAGCCTGTTTTGGGAGATCAGCCTTGCTGGGGTCAGGGCAGGTTGGTTTGTGGGACCAGCAGATGTGTCTACCCAGAGATGTTGTCCTATAGTCACCCAAGCATGCAAGAGAGATATATTTGGGATATGGAGGAAAACACTGGAACTTGAGAACCAGTGAAGATGAAAAGTTTAAAAATTGTTGGGATCAGTTATAATAAATGGCGTTCCTTCCAGCCTCTTTTTTCCCCCAGCAGTCCTGGGCGATGGGTCAGGGCAGAATGACCATCCCAGTCTTACAGATGGCATGGGAACTTGCACCTTTCCTCAGAGAGTAGGCTTAGAAGCTTCCTTAGCCCCACTTGGGGTCCAGCCATTTAGAATTGACTCATTTCTGCCTGTTATGTTTCTGTCATGTTATCTTCCAATCTGTGGGCGATTACTGTCTAGTTGAATCATTCAGTTGATGCTTTTATGTTCTAGCCAATTCCATTGGGTTACATGAAAGAAAACAAGCTACTTTTAAACAAGCCATAAGATTTTATAACTGGCCCTGGAGTCTGTGGAACACTGGAATTGTTTCTTATAACTGGAAACATTGGGCTGACTTTGAGTTAAAACTCTCTGCCTTATGTTTATTCCTCGTTTGAAAGGCTCCGTATTTTGGACGCGGGGGTGGGGCCCTCCTTGCCCTGGCCCTTCCTGCCTTGAAGAGGGAATGGGGAGGTTGGCCTGGAAGGCTGCAGATGAGATGCCACTTCAGGAATTCCGTGGCTGAGCGTCTCTTGCGTCTCTTGGCAGGAGAGCAGATTGGCGGCTTCCAGGAGGAGGCTTGTTTACTCGTGTATTAAGTGAAATGTAATTCATATGTTTCTGGTTTTGTTTATATTTCAATAATTAAAATCTTGTTTTGGGAAGAGCTGATCCAGTGCCCAAGAAAACCTTTGAGTTTTTTTCCCCTTTTTTCTCAATGTGTCAGACCCCTTCCCCCACCCCTCCCCATGCAGTTTAAGGGGTTAGAGGACACCAAGAACTTCAGTCCTGCAAGTCCTATTTCCAGCACGCCCCAGACCCATCCTTAGTCTGCTTTGTAAAGAAATGGAGGCAGCTCAGAAACTCTGGACTTTGTCTCTCTATGTTCTAGTGGCATTTGTGATGTGGCTGAATGTGTGATAAGATTTTGTGACCCATTGGCTGCCTAGAGAGGTTGAGCCTACCTTCTTTAGTTACTCTTTAGTTATTCCTTTAGTTACTCCTTCAGTTACTCCTTTAGTTACTCCTTCAGTTATTCCTTTAGTTACTCCTTCAGTTACTCCTTTAGTTACTCCTTCAGTTACTCCTTTAGTTACTCCTTCAGTTATTCCTTTAGTTACTCCTTCAGTTACTCCTTTAGTTACTCCTTCAGTTACTCCTTTAGTTACTCCTTCAGTTATTCCTTTAGTTACTCCTTCAGTTATTCCTTTAGTTACTCCTTCAGTTACTCCTTTAGTTACTCCTTGAGTTACTCCTTCAGTTATTCCTTTAGTTACTCCTTCAGTTACTCCTTCAGTTACTCCTTGAATTACTCCTTGAGTTACTCCTTCAGTTACTCCTTTAGTTACTCCTTTAGTTACTCCTTCAGTTACTCCTTTAGTTACTCCTTTAGTTACTCCTTTAATTACTCCTTCAGTTATTCCTTTAGTTACTCCTTCAGTTACTCCTTTAGTTACTCCTTGAGTTACTCCTTCAGTTACTCCTTTAGTTACTCCTTTAGTTACTCCTTCAGTTACTCCTTTAGTTACTCCTTTAGTTACTCCTTTAGTTACTCCTTCAGTTATTCCTTTAGTTACTCCTTCAGTTACTCCTTTAGTTACTCCTTGAGTTACTCCTTCAGTTACTCCTTTAGTTACTCCTTTAGTTACTCCTTCAGTTATTCCTTTAGTTACTCCTTTAGTTTTTTCTCCTAGCAAATGCCTCCACAGCAGCCCAGTAGCATGAGTGGGGAGAGCTAAGAAGACCTTAATTTGAATCCTGCCCCTGTCACTTAAAAGATTTTATTTCTGGGCAAGGCACTGAAACTTTTTCAGCCTTGATTTTTTTCACTAGTAAAGGGGATAAGATACCAGTGCCTCCCCTGGGGGGTCCTTTGCAAAGATCAAAAGCAACAATGTAGGCAAAGTACTTTGCAAACTTTAGAACAAGTATCTATTATGTATCAGACCCTGGGAACTCAGAGGAAAAGCTCCCAGGCCCTGCCCACAGGGGGCTTCCATTCTATCAGCTAAGGAGGCAGCTGAATTTGGAATGATGAAATTGTAGACACCAGTTCAAGTCCTAGCTCCCCATCGTTGGACAAGCCATTTCCCCTCTCTCATACATAAGGAATTGGTCAGTATAGCCAGGACTAAAGGGCTTCCCTGCATTTGTGATTGTGAAATCACAGGTAAAATACTTACACAAGGGAAAAGGAACTGAGCTCCCCAGGGATGTTTAACACAGTGTTTATGTGCAAATGTTTGACTTTACTCTGTCATCCCTTCATGAAGGGAGGGTGATGGACACTGGCTTGTCTCTGGTTGGCCAAAGATGGTCTCCTAAAAGCGAACTTATAAGTTCTAGCAAAGTCGAGGCAGCAGAGCTGTGTCAAAGGCAACTGAGGTCTGACAGTTCAGAGGAGAGCCAGCTGGGGAGAAAGATGCCAGATGTTGAGAGGATTGTGGCTGTCCTTTTCCCTTCCTTTCTGTGTTAAGGGTTAGGCTACCCATCTGGGCTCCCTGAGTCTCTGCCTCTCCACATAGTTCAACTCCCAACTCCCAGGGCTGATTCCCAGGGCTTACATTTATGGTGATTCTTTTCTGTTTTCAGAGCTCACCCTCCTCAGGGCTGCCCCTGAAGCCACATATGGTGATCCCAAGGATCCCAACGTTTCCTGCACGGCTCAAATGAAGCCTTTCCTGAGAAGTATAGAAGGCCCAGGAGCCTAAAGCTCTAGGAATTTGACTTTGTTTTTATGGACAAGTTTATACAGTTACTACTGAAAGTTACTAAGGACTTTCTTCCTCCTACAGAGTATTGGGTTAATGACAAAAAATGAACACAGAGAATATCCCCTGACATGGAGAATAATTATTCCAACTTTTGATGCTTCTCCAGCCTTGATTATCTGGAGCATTAGCGGGCTGGAGAAGCTCTTCATAGTAGCTCAATATCCCTTCTCTGCTCTCAGAAACATGACAAGATGTGTCCCTCCCAAAATGTGTCCTTTTAAGTTAATGTCCTCCCAGATGTGTGTATGTGTGTGTGTGTGTGTGTGTGTGTGTGTGTGTGTGTTTCTCTCCTAGCATTTTCCACAGACCCTCCAGAAGGAGGTGGTACCTCAGACTGGGAACAGAAATCTTTGTCTGGTCTTGTGGCAGGGAGTTTATTTGCCAGAATGTCTAATAATAATTATGGCAACAACAGTTATAATCGCAATATAATAACAATAATCATTTTAAAAAGGCAAATGTGTAAGAAATCCTGAGTCTTCTAAGACTCAGATGGTGCATTTTTCTCTTGGACAGAGCTGTCCTAGGCAGTCATGGGAAGCTGGCAATTCCCCTACTCAGGGCTGTGTTTGATGACCCATCACTTCCATCTCCTGGTTGTCTTCACGTGGGCTTCTCTCCCTTGCCTTGCATCCTATGTTTGAGTGTCAGCTCTTGCAGCCTCCTCTCTGCCTCTTCTCATTTGCATTGTCTGTAATCAAAGAGAGTATTTCTTCTCCAGAAACAGTCTGAACTCTCTGCTACCATTTCAGTTATCCATAGTCTTCAGACAGTGATGTCAAAGTCCAGTCAAAACAATTCAAAGGAAAGAAACATTTTGTGATGCTTTTCCTCGTTTTGATTTTCTGTAGGACACAAATTAGTCTTTCATTTCATTAAATATTTCCAATGTAAAATAATTTTAATAGCATTTATTTAAATTGAACTCCAGATTTTTTTTTCTTCCTTCTTGCCCTTACCCCCATCTTGAGAAGGAAAGCATTTTGATTTCTATTATACATGGGAGATCAGACAAAACATATTTCCATGTCAGGCATGTTGCAAAAGAAAATGCAAACTAAATAAAGCAATATAAAAATATACAAAGTTTTGATTCAGTATACATTCCAAGTTCATCAGATCTCTCTCTGAAGGTAAATAACATGTTGTTGTTGTTGTTTTTTGTTTGTTTTGTTTTGTTTTGTTTTTTAATGTGTCCTTTGGAAATAACTTTAACCATTGTCTTTATCAGAGTAGCTAAGTCTTTCCCAGTTGATTATCTTATAATACTGATGTTATTTACTCTATACAATGTTTTGCTGATTCTATTCACTTCACTCTACATGACTTCATATAAGATTCCTAAAGTTTTTCTTTTTATGCTTCACTAATTCTTGTTTTTGAAAATGAACATTTCTATTCACCTCTGATCTTTTCAGCAGGAATTCCTTAAAACCTTCTAATTCATTAAATATCATTTTATACCCTCCCCCCTTAAAGAATGATAATCAGCTTTGCTGGGTACATTATTATTGGTTGTATTTCCAGGATTTTTGCCTTTTAGAATATTCAGAGTCTCATCTCTTTTAATGTGATAGCTGCTCAATTTTGTATGATCCTAAATGTGACTCCATGATATTTGAATGTTTTTTTCTTATTGCTTGAAGTATTTTTTTGGACCTGGGAACTCTGAAATTTACTTGTAACATTCCTGGGAGTTTTTATTTTGTAATTTCTTTCAGGTAGTGGTCAGTGGATTCATTCAAATTCAGTTTTCCCCTCTAGTTCTAGTGGGACAATTTAACATTGATAATTTCTCAAAATATAATGTCCAGGCTCTTTCTTTGATCTCAGCTTTCAGATAATCCAATAATTCTTAAGTTATCTTTCTGAATCTATTTTCCAGATCAGTTGTTTTTTCCGATGAGATTGTTCACATTATCTTCTGTTTCATTCTTTTGATTTTGCTTTTTGTTTTTGTTTGTTTTTTTCTTGATGTCACATAGGGTTATTAACTTAATTTTCAAGGAATTATGTTGTTCATTGAGCTGTTATACTTACCATTCGACCAATTCTTTTTTTTTTTTCAAGGTGTGATTTTATACAATATTTTTATGCTCCTTTTACCATGGTGTTAATTATCTTTTCATAATTTTCTTCTTTTTTCTTTCATTTCTTTACCTAGTTTTTCCTTTTTCCATTCATATTTAATATTAGACAATATTTTTTCATAGCTCTTATAAGATTTCTGACAGGGCTTGCATACAATTAAGGCCTTATTATAGATGTTTTGACTTCCTTGTCTTCTGAGTTTTTGTCTTGATTCTTCCCTTGTACTCCACACAGTAGCTTTCCATATTCAGGTTCTTTTGTTCTTGTTGTTTTTGCATTTTCCCCTCACCCTATGTCTTGATTTTAAACTAGTCTGTTCTTGGTATGGGTCCTGTAGGAAATGTAAAAAGTGACCCTTTCAAGCCTCAGGCTTTTTTCACTACTGTTCTAGGGGGTTTAAAAGTTTTTGATACTTCTGAAGGGTGTGATCTGGGAGAAATGTGGCCACTAATCTCTTGAGTCAGTACTCTGTTAATCATTCTTATGAAATGAAAATATCCAAGAAACTGGAGAATTTATACTTGGGGTTGAAAAAAAAAAAAGGAGAGAACCTTCCCATGTACTGTAGGTACTCGAGGGGCTCACAGGAGGGTCCTAATGTGCTGCTTATTAGATTTCCCTTTAAACTCACTTAAACTCCATTTAAACAATTTGTTATGATGCTCGATCAAAAATTAAATACTACTTAGGTTCATGCCCCATACCTGGATGAAAATATGGAGACGGAGAAAGCAAACATCCATCATATCCCAATATAAAACAGATCTCCCTTCCCCCAGATCCTGCCAAGACATTCTCACTATGACCAACAAATCAATGTATGTTTGGATTTAAAATTTTATTTTCATTTTTGCCTTCATAGCTCAACATTGTGTGTTTGTGGTCCCCAGCAAGTTAGCATTTGATGGCTTAGTATTTCCTATAATTGACAAGCTCTCCAACCTCACTCTGCAACGTATTTATATAAAATATAAACTTAGAGAGAAAATCACTTTTTGGCTTAATAAATATTTGTTTTATTTCTACTACATCTGTTCTGCAGAGCTTGTTTGGAGCCCATTAGTGTGCAGTAGGAAATGCTTGTGTTTGTATTTTTCCTAGTGTTTAAATTCAACTATCACTGGTGGCCCATTCTTTCAGTTAGGGTATACGACATTAATCAGCCTAGAAATGTAATTCTCTCAGCTTATGTTCACATTATGAAAACATATATGGAGCTTGTAAAGACAAGAATAATACCTTACATATACAGAGCACCTTTTAGCCACAACAGGGATTCTATTTATATTATCTCATCTGATCCTTACAGTTACTCCAGAAAGAACAGGTCTTATTATCTTAGTTTTATGTATGGCAACAGTGAGACTCTGATTAAGTCACATGTGCAAGTGATAGAACACTAGCAATAGACAGATACATGTGTATATGTGAACACATTTTCTAGATTATGTATGTGTGTGTGTGTGTGTGTGTGTGTGTATGTGTGTGTGTGTGTGTGTACACATATAATTGTGTCTGTCTCTCTCCTAGGCTTATTGTAAGGGGGAAAAAATGAAATATTTATAAGCTGTTTTGCTTCCTTGAAATGCTTTATAAATATGAGTGGAGACCATATATGTGACATGTATTTTAGTTTTGAACCTGAACAAGCCACTTGACCACTGTAGATTTCAAGTTCCTCAGCTATAAAATAGGAGTGGATCAAATGGTTTAAAAGGTCATCTCCATCTATGGTGTATGCTTATATAACAAAATAAGCATTTATTTTAAAAAATTCCACCCTAAGAATCAGGCCACTTTAAACTCATCTACTAGCATTAATTTTGCTATTTAACTGTTGGCATTCATAATATGCATTTTCTGTCCAAAGACCAACGAGTTGAGACATTACTCACGTTCTGTCTTAACGAAGGAAAAAATACACATAATAATGGGTCTAAACCAAATGAGGCATTTAAGAGGTGCATTTGCTTGGATAAATGTTTCTCGGAGCTTTCAGGAAATAACTATAAACATAATTTCCATTCTTCAGGTAGACCTTTTGGCATGAAGGAGTTTCATTCAGTTCCTTTGTAAATGGAGCTTCCCCCCTTATTACCCCAAACAAAGTCTGGGAGAACTGGCACCTTCTACATTTGTGTAGCCTGTCTTATTTGATGTCCTATAACTGAATGGAATCCAACTCAATCCCATTAGAATGACTCCCTGTTCTTCCCTTGGCCCCACTGTCTCTTCTTCCTTCCCCAACTCCATGTTTCTGCGTCCCGCTGGCCATCGCTCGAGGATGGCTGCCCTTTGGTCTCCTGCCCGCTTTTCCTGATGTCCCCTGACTCCTGGTCTTCCTTAATTCCGATAGTTTCATGGCAAATTCTGAATTTGTATGTGCTGCCCTCTTCTGCCAAGAAAAAATTATTAAGAACCGATTGACTGTAAGGCTTGAGGCATGCAAAGATGCCTAAGTCCCGAGATCTTTCTCGCAAAGAACTTGCTCTCTGTCAAGGAAGGAAATGAAAAGAGATGACAGAAAGGAGAATATAAGGGCAAAGGAGAAGCTCAAGCAAACTGGGGGTAGCTTCAGGAAGGATTCATGGTCAAGTCACCCTTGAATTGGCCCTTAAAGGGGGCGTCTATTGCCAAGATGGAGGCAGGGGCAGTGTGAATGAAGTGAAAGAGAGATCCTTGTCTTGGGGGATGGGCTGAGAGAGAGCAGGATGAGAAGAGGTTAAAGCCATTTAGCTGAAATGTGCCTGGAGTTAATGTCAAAGTCACTATTTCTAATCTGCTTGGAATAGATAGCGACTGCCCAGGCAATTTTTTTTTTTTTCTGACCAATCATTGTCTCTCCACATCCATCCTCCCCATCTTGGTTGGAATAATTATTTAAAGTTCTTTTGACTATAAAGCTAAATGTGTCCTTTGCCTATTGCTTCTAGATCCCCTATTGCTTCTGTAGCAAACAAAACCATAGAATCCCACTGCCCTGCACAGTTGTTCAGATACTTGGAGTCTCCTACTGTGGGCCCTCGCAGCGTGACTTCTTCTAGATTAAAACTAATGTACCAGTAGGTTGCAAAAATAAGGTTCATGTGTTTAACTCCTTCAATATAAAGATGAAAAAACTGAACCAAGAAAGCTTTAAGTGATCCAATAGACAGGATGGAAAATGCCATCCACATCTAGAGACTGAATGTGGATCAAAACAGAGTATTTTCACTTTTTTCTTTCATTTGTTTGTTTTTTGCTTTTTCATTCTTTTTTTTTCCTGTTTGGTCTGATTTTTCTTGAGCAACATGACAAACATGGAAATAAATTTAAAAGAATTACACATATTTAACCAATATCAGACTGCTTCCTGTCTTGGGTAAGTGGGAGGTAAGGAAGGGAGGGAGGGAGAAAACTTTGGGACACAAAGTCTTATAAAAATGAATGTTGAAAACTGTCTTTACATATATT
Organism: Sminthopsis crassicaudata; assembly: GCF_048593235.1. Lineage (NCBI taxonomy): Eukaryota > Metazoa > Chordata > Mammalia > Dasyuromorphia > Dasyuridae > Sminthopsis > Sminthopsis crassicaudata. The sequence continues at coordinate 6,951,496 of NC_133621.1, read as the reverse complement.
TGGGAAAATAAAATACAATTGAGGGGGATGCTAAAGTGGCTTGCCCAAGTTTGTTCACCTAAGTCCAAAACGCACACAAGTCAAAACATGGCCCTCCTGATGTCATTGGTTCTCTTCCAGAACCAATGATGAACAGCAACAGGTAATAAATGGCAGCGCTAAGCTTCACCCGGCCACGTCCGATGACCCCAAATCCATCATGAGACAGCATTTCTTCAAGCCAAGGAAACAATACATATTCACATAAAGAGTGAAATAACCTTGCAATCAATCCTCCCAGTTGTTACAAGTTAATGGTAAATAACTAAAAATAAAATAAATAAGTTAAGTGGTAAATAAAATGATGTAAACAGTAAATATTATGCCTTCTATTGGAAGCTCTATGAGGGTAGGGATTGTTCCATGTAATATCTTGCTAGCACATAGAACAGTGCTCTTTAAATGTTTGTTAAGTATTTGGGAAAGGGTGAGACTGGGAAGAAGTGAGTGACTCCATAGGAAAGAGCAATTACAGAATGACCATGGAGTCATGGAGAAGGGAAGACTCAACCTTGATGTCTGAGTAGAAATTAAATGGAACCAAATAGTAATTTTAGCAGGGGGAGTAGTCTAAATATTGAGATAGAAGCATTTAACAACTGTACAAGTTAGACATCATGGTATTATTGTTACTTCCCTTTTAGATATAAGGAAACTGAGGCTCTGAGTGAAAAAATTTACTCAGGATCATAGAACTTGTCATTTCCTGTAGCAGGATTCAATAATTCTGTTGAAGGGGACAACATGTTCAAAGTAAGTAAATATAACGTAATTTGAAGAATGCCAAAGTACCTAATAAACCGTTGACTTCCTCCACTTGGTATCATTTGGTGTCATTTGGCCTAGATAAATATATAATTCATAATGTTCACTAAAGAAAGAGACTGAAAGTCATTATCTTAACTATGAAGAGCCCAATGAATCAGTGGATGATAGTGACATTTATAAACACCTCAGTTTCCTATAAACAAAAACATCCAACTTAGAGCTGTCAAGGAGAGTCTGAGGCCAGATTTGAATTCAGATCTCCCTAATTCTAGGTCCAGTGTTGATCCACAACAGTCTGATTTCTAAGCTGAACAGAAAGAACACATTTAAAGCAACTGAGACCAGGCTATCTCGGGCTTATCTCTTGGCACTTTAAAAAAAAGGCTACAACAGATCGGGAAGGCGTCCCAACCCAAACCCATGCAATATTATGAGTTACATAGAGTTTGCCTTCCTAAGATAGCTAAAGAGAGACAAATGACCATTTCAGGAATCAGGAAAAAGGCTGGAGGTAAGCCATTGAAACAAGAGGATGCTACTTCACCTTTCCCTCAGAAAGGCCGCTAACAGGGACACTCCATTGGATTTGACAGACATAGGGGCAGCTAGGTGGCACAGTGGAGAGAGCACCAGGCCTGAATTCAGGAGGACCAGAGTTCAAATCTGGTCTCAGACACTTAACACTTCCTAGCTGTGTGACCCTAGGCAAGTCACTTAACCCCAGCCTCAGGAAAAAAAAAAAAAGAAGAAGAAGAAGAGGATTTGACAGACATAATCGGGGCGGTGGAACTCCAGGTGGAGCCTGGGGAGCATCTGAGGGTCAAGAATGAAAATGAGGAGACATCCCAGGATGTCACGTGAACTCGGCCCGTTCCAGAAAGCAAAGGAACTAAAACAAGTGCCTGAGTTGGGCAGATCTGTTTATGGAAGCAGGAGGTGATGATGATGACATCTCTGAATAAGAGAGTCGCCACCAGATATTGTAAAAAGATTATCCTGAGGGAACCCAGTGTAAAGTTTACAAGGAAATGGTAGAAATTGTGCAGCACCTCATTCCCGACTATAAAAGTTTTCCACCCCGGATACTTAGCAAGGCACAGTTTCCTGCCTAGACTCCTACAATGAAAGCTTCCTATTTTTAATGGACTAACAAATAACTGATTTCCCTACTGCAAACATAGACCCTTGAATCACCTGCAGTAAATTGTTGGAAGGGGGCCAGTATCACAGGCCAAATTTGGTCATAATTGCCTATAAAAAATGAAGATAACATTTGGAATGGAAGTCACCAAACCTAATCATCTTGGCAAGCTTCATGCAAAGAAAAGCTTTCGGAATGTCCTGAGGAGATTAAAACCACATGGGAACAGGATGAGTGCACGTCATCCAGGATGGGCCATCTGCCACTGGCCAGAGGCTGAACAGAGCCGGACTTTCCCCTGTGTAATGGTCCGTAGATCACGAACCACACACAGGCCCTGGCAGGAGAGCATTTTGTCCTTCAGCTCTTCCTATTGGAGCTCCATCGACAAGGAATGAGATTGCCACTGGAATACGTCTCACTCCTGGGGCCACGTGGGCCTCTCGGGTCACTCTTTCTGCCCATGCTGTGTGTCTCTCTGTGGCCACAACCTCAGGAGGAAGAAAACAGACTATCTTCTTCTTGGCTCCATGTGGGAACTTTCTGTTCAGCTTGGAAGATGCAGCTGCAAGATCCTGGAATCGTGACTTTATAATGAAAAATGACTGAAATGTAGCAATCATAGTCCACTCCTCTCTAATGTAATAAAAGCAGCCATTTTTGTTATAATCTTCAAGTAACTAAGAGCAGCTAGAGGTTACTTGATAACTGTTGAATAATCAATCAAGACTGAGAAAGTGCCCATGTGTGCCAGGCACTGTATGTGCCCTGGCACACACGGGGTTAGTGAGAGGAGCGAACCAGCAGGCTCACTTGAAAACAACGTGGATGGGCCTACAAGAGCAGGGACAGGTCCCCAGCCTGCAAGCTCTTTGGGGGGCAGTGAGGGGAAAGGTAGGGCAGCCCAGCCTTGTCTTTGGGGTGCATTCGCCTGTTTGTTTGCCCTGTTCTTCTTGCAGGGCGGGCACTGCTGCATGTTTGGCCCATGTTGGGAGTGCCTGCCATCAAGCCTGGCACATAATGAAGGCGTGATCAGTAGTTACTGAATTGAATTGAAGATTAAGTGGGAAATCTCAGGTGGGCATCAAGCTGCCTTGGTGACATTCCCTCCTCCTGAGTTCCCTGCCAGCTCTTGTTTGGCGCAGTGTAGCACTGAGAGAGTACAGAAGGGCCTGGGTTCGAGCCTTTGAGATGGGCTCTTGGACCCCCTCATTTTGTGGATGAGGAGACAAGAAAGGGAAATGACTGGTTTGAGATCATAAAAGTGGCAGGAATGCACAGAGCCAGGATTTGAATCCAGGTTTTCAGTTTCAAAAGGCATCCATGTCTCCACAATCTCACACTTGACCTCCCGTGATTTCCTGGTTGTTTTTACATGCATCATCAATGTAATAAAATGTCCCATGAGGCTCCCTCCCTCTCTGGGTATCTGTTTTCTCATCCATCAAATGAGCACAGTCTTTGAGGTTCCACATTCAGGGATCCTGAGAAATACAGGAGGGAGCTGGGGCATTGACTGTGTCGGTCCACCAAGAACTAGCTGAAAGAATCACAGGAAAAGTGAGTGTCATTTGTAAACCAAATCCTTGTGGAAAACATTTAAAAAATCTTTCCGATCATTATCTTTCCTGCAGATGGCTCATGGAACAATGTAATGTGTCCTCTGAAAACGAGACGGGGAAATGGAGAGTGAGAACATTTTCCCTTAGATTCCTGATCTCCCTGGAGACAAAGTCCCCTTCCTCCATTAGTGCTCAGAGCAGTATCTGTCCCAGCATCAGCAAGAACTCAATTTCCTGAGATGCTGCGTTTGGAGGAGTAGTGATTTCATGGGGTGGGTATTTTCTCCATCAGCCCACATTGCCTGCCTGCCATCAATTCCCTTGTGAGGGATGTCCGATTGTTTCATCTGCGCATCTGGAGTTCTGTAGCATCCTTCCAGGCCTGCTTCAGCTGCTCAGAATTTCAGGACATTTAGGAACCGACCTAGAGAGGGAGCTGTAGTTAACAAATAAGAAAATCCCTGCCCTGGAGGAGCTTTGTTTTAAAAATAGATAAGGAGGAGAGTTTGGAGAGGAAGAGAAATACAGACTTTGGTGGAATTAATATTTCCTTCCTACTGTAAGAGGTTTTTTTCAAGGTCAGTCCCTTCTGCCCTAACCTCTGAGAAAGCTTGCAATTTGTGTGCACAAATGCAGAATTATAGTTCATCTCATGTTATCATTCATTGGAAGGTGAGCTCTTTGTTGATATTATTATTGATATTTGTTCTTATAATTTTGTCAATAATTTTTATTATTTTTATGATTTCTTATTGGAGGTCTACTCTACATTCCCTACTTCTTTCATCCAAAATATAATACATTTTGGCCCTCTTAGAATAAAATCTCCCCGAGGGCAGGTTTTTGCTCCCTATAGTTCCATAAGAAATGTCTATTGAAAGAAATTGAATAGAATCTCATTCCTGGAGGCAATACGTTGTCAAGTGTAACGTATTTATGGACATACCTCAGACTATAATTTTAAATTTAAAAAAATATGAAGATAATATTGAGTTTTAGATGATCAAAAGGAACTTTTCCTGTATATTTGTTTTGATTGACTTATTCTCATCCAAATCTCCCTTGCATAGAGTCATTCAGTATCTAATGAGCTAGCGTGGCCTCCATTCCGCTGAGTGTGCAGTTCAAGCTTTATAAAGGTGCTAGGAGTGGGGGTATGTGTAAGGGGGGGCACTATTACTTTTCATCATATTTCTATGCCATGAAATGCTAATCTTTCCATCAGCAACAACCAAAAAACTGGGATTTCATGTTGTTTGGTTTCTTTATTGAAGGCTGGGAACATTCAAATTATTACTTCTTTTTACTGATTTGGATGATTTAATTAAAAAAACAAAACAACAACAAAAAACTCTCATCTAAGGAGAGCTGTGCTTTTCATTCTTTCTGATGAGTTTTGACATCTTGGATGGACATGGGGCAAGGTGAGTTATGACACTTTGGCCAGTCTTGCAATGGCTTTTGTTCAGTTGTTCTTCTTCTTGATTTCCAGCAAGTAACTTCGCTTTGACCGTGTGAGCTTCCACTTTCCGGTTGTTTTGTGAAAACAATTTCTGTTACCATAAATTATACATGACACATCTAATGATTTGAACTCTGGGGTTCATATTTTAACAAAATCTACAAGATTTCTAGTGGATTTCCCCAACAATTTAAATGTACATGAAATCATCAAATTGATTCCTGCAAAGTTGTCAGAATGTCGTTTTTGGGGGCATTAGAGAAGCGCTTTTTAGGTTATCTGTGAATTGGAGCTCATCTACATGTTTAATATTTATCATGGCCGTGCCGTAATCTAATTCTTGGAAGCAGAAGCCAAATGAACCGTGTGTGTGTGTGTGTGTGTGTGTGTGTGTGTGTGTGTGTGTATGTGTGTGTGTGCGTGTGTGTGTATGTGTGTGTGCGTGTGTGTGTATGTGTGTGTGCGTGTGTGTATGTATGTGTGTATGTGTGTGTATGTGTGTATGTGTGTGTGTGCGTGTGTGTGTGTGTGTGTGCTCACACCTTCACATACATATGCCAGAGCACTGTATTATGGACCCAGCTCAAAGGAAACTTCTCTTGCAGGGAAACCAAGGTGGCCATCAAAATGTGGGTCATCCTTTGCCAATAATTGTGGCTTCCTCTTTCATAATATCATCTCTTGGGGAATTGAGACTCTTTGCGTTGGCATTCAATTAAGAAAATATCTCTAAAGTGATTGTGATATTAATAGCTAATGTTTATACAGTTTTTACTGTGCATCAGGCATGGGCTAAGCTTTTCATAATTATGACTTCATTTGGTCAGTCCTGTGAGGTGGATGAGGAAACTGAGGCAATCAGTTTTTGTAGTTACAGGGTCACATGGCTGGTCTGGGCCTGAGGCCAGATTTGAGCCCCAGGTCTGGCATTCTACCCCCCATGTCCCAGAGACTGTGCCGTGCCCTGGTGCTAGAGACTAACAGGAGTCTGAGAAGGAGCTGTGACCTCCTGTCAAGCCCAGTGACCTTCACCTTGTCCAGGTACCTTTGAATTATGCCTGTCCGCTGGATTTCCAACCCCCTTCCCCAGAGTAAAGCTCCTTGAGATTTTATCTGGTCCCTGATTGTGACACAATCCCCTGTCCGGAGCAATATTTTAGTATTTGTTTTCCAAGAATATTGGAAGGAAGGAAAAGTGGGAAGGAGAAAAAATGGGAAGGAGGGAGGAAGGAGAGAACCCCATGCTTGATGCACCTGGATAATGCTGCCAGGGAGGAGGATTTCCAGCCGCCTCTGCTGGGGCCGCTGGTCAGTGCCCGCATTGCCCACACCCCCTGGGCTGAGACAGCGGGACAGAAACAAGCGCCCACGAGATTTGCCTTATCCGAGTGATTCACTTTTTGATGTGAGAGTCTCCTGCAAAAACTCTTTCTTTGGCCAGTAATGAAAGGATTCGGGTTTAATTGTCTAAAGGGATGATTAAAGGAATATTTCCTTAGTTACAGCTCCCATTGGGAGTTCTGCCTGAACAAAGGGCAAAGCAGAGCCTGGGGTATTTCTGTGTGTTCTCTCTCTGCAAGTGTGTGCCCTGGAAAGGGGAGGCTTGAGATAAACTCCAAAAAAAGGAAAAAAGCAAGAGAAAAGTCAAACACATCTGCTTCTCACCAGAGGGAAATCTCTGTCAAGGGCATATGCGGCCCGTGGAAGGGGGAGGACCAGAGAAATGCCTGCTGGTCTCTCCTTTCCGTGATGGACCCTTCCTTAATCCTGGGAGCAAGGGATCTCAGTTAATGGGGTCAGTGTCTTCCCCAGGAATTCTAGATCAGAATATATCCTGGCTCCCAGCATCCGGTCTAAGCTCTTTGGGAAATGGAGTAAGCAAAGAGCCAAAGGTGATGCTCTCTATCTGGGATAAAGCTGTTCGGTCCATGAGAAGTTGTGAGGGGACCTCTTCTAGATGGAGGCTGGTGAGCTCCAGGGTCAGTCCCTTCCTCACTGACTTAAGACCTTCCAAGAAACTAAAGGGAAGAGATTCCCTGGCTACCCCTGAAGGCTTCCTCCCAGTCCCTGAAAGTTTGTGAGTTGCTCAGGCTCACAAGCTACCTTAAGCCCAACTTCCCAGGGACTCTCCATAGTGATCACAACTGTTATTCAGCCCCAGCCCCAAACCAGGCTCCTGTTAGAACTCACTTAGAGGGGACAGGAGGAGCCATTAACATATTAACCCATCGGCAAGTGGAGGATTTGGACCCCAAAGTCAAGGCTCTAGGATTGTGCTGGCTGAGGTTTCATAGTGGGTCAGTTCTGACCTGGCCTGCCCAGGCCATGCTGACCACAGTGGTCAGGAGATGTTTTTGCAGAGGGTGAGCGTTCTGGGTGGACCCCAGCCTCCAGTGGGGCTGTGGGCCAGAGGCTGAGCCCAGGAGCGGTGGGCCCTGGGCAGTCCTGCCTGAAAATCCGATTGGAGTCTACCTTTCCCAACAGCAGGGCTCATAGCTGGCATTTCTAGGTCGCCGAGGGATTTACGGGTTTCTCCTTTGATCTTTAAAAGTATGTCCTCGGTGGCTCCATGAGGTGTTCGGAAGCAACAGGAAGCATCTTTCCCGTCCCACTGGGCATTTGTGAAAGCTCCTTAATTGTTGTTGTTCTTCTTTCCAGGATAATCCACAACAGCTACAAGAAAACGTCAGGCAGGGGGCCAACATCATCTCTTCTCTCATCAAGGACCGAAACGCCGGGCTCGTGGGGCAGCTGCTGATAGCGTGATGTATGCCGGGAACATGGGCCATGCTCATTCTGTCTCTCCCCAACTCCGTCCACGTGTTCTCTTGTTTTCCCCGAGCCAATTTTAATGGTTTTTCCCCCTCCCTTCTATTCTAAAACTTCCAATTAACACACATTTCTATGCAGTTCAGGTTCTGCTATTTGCCTATATGCAAGAAGAATCCATTAAATTGGAAGCTGTGTAGCTGCTGGCCAGAAAGTTAATTTGAGGGCCTTTCCTGGGGGAAAGATCTTCCAAAAGATCTGGATAGCTATTAGGCCCTATCAAATTAATAGCACAATATGAAATCTTTCTTATATAATAATTTAAGAACACAATCCTTTGTTACCACACTCCCAAGCAAGTAAAGCAGAAGATCTCTGACTCTCTAATGCTGATGGGGTTTTTAGCTTTCAGAATTCTGCTTTTTCTCTTCCAAATATGTTTTTTTTAACATCCTAGATGAGGGTGAGAGACTTGGGGTGACATTGTCCTTACTTCTGATCCGGAGGGGCTCGTGTTAAAGGAAGAGGGGGGAGAAGGCAGTGCACCTCCTGGCATCTGGGCATCCTTAGGGTGCCATGGATGCCCTTCCCTCTCTTCCCCTGATCTGACCCTGAGGATTGCTTTTGTTTTCTGTTTTCCTTTCACTGAATTTGCTGGAAGTTGATTCTGACAATCGAAATGAATGAAGATAAAATAATCACATTCTAGGCATTTGCCCGATGTTGCCATTAAAAAATGAATAATAAAAATCTGTGCTGATTAATCCTGGTTTTCTGTCATTTTTGAACACAGGGAAAATTACGCAGTCCTCCCAGAGTTAACATAGGGAGTGATTATAAGAAGAACAGGTCTCCAGATTTTGAAATCTTGAGAGAGGCTCATTTTGGTTATCCAAAAATCTTAAAAGTTCTGGAACCACATGGAAAGGTGGCTAGAGCACTGGACTTGGACTCATCTTCCTGAGCACAGTCTGGCCCCAGACACTTACTAGCTGTGTGACTCTGGGCAAGTCTCACCCAGATTGCCTCAGTTTCCTCTTCTGTAAAATGAGAAAGCATTAGAAGCAAATGTCAAGAAAAAAGCCAAATGGGGTCAGGGAGAGTTGGACATGAGCGAATTACAACTGGGCCCATAATGGAACTTTCATCGTTTCTAGACTTATAGTGATCACATCAAAACTTTTCTTCTTAGCCCCGCTCTATCACCTTAGAGCTGCTAAATTGTCCTCTGTTCAAGAACTACATTTTCTGTGTGGGAACAAAAATGGATTCAGTTTCTAGTTTGAGAGATTCCACAACTAAGAGCCCCCAAGAGCTCCATGGATTTCCCCTGTTTTGTTTTTGTTTTTGTTGTTGTTTGTTTTGTTTTGTTTTGTTTTGTTTTACAAGGGGCTTCCCAGTGAACCTCTGCCATCTCCACATCCCTGACCTCTTCTGTGCTTGGTCATCAGTTGAAGACCCAGTTCTCATCGGTGTGTCATTGCTCCAGCCCCATCCCCCTTCATGGGTAGCCATGACTAAAGACACTTCCCAAGCTGGGGGGCCCGGATTCTTACCCTGTTTAATGTGGCTGGTGCTCAAGGGCAGATCCACTGGCCGCTGCTGGACTCAGCAAATGAGGGATGTCATGGGGTCGTACTTGATGGGATTTGCCAGAACTGGTGACCCCCGGAGTTGCTCCAAGCACTGAGGAGTGCACGAAGCAGAAGGGCTGGGTCTGACCAAAAGCATTCCATTTACTTGTTTGGAGGAAAAAAGAAAAAGGCTGCCAAAGTCCTCCCCTAGAGCCTCCTCACAATGCAAAGTAGAACCTGGGATCCAAAAGCGATCTGCGGGCTGCTGCGTCCCTCTGACGAGGCTTGAGGATGGTCTCAGGGATAGCTGAGTCTGTTATCTGAGGCCTAATGGGTACAAGTATAGAGATGTTGGGGGAAGAAAAGTTGGATGGCCATGATGCCCCAGAAAACAAAGAAAGAGGCGCCATAGTCCCTTGTCTGGCTCAGATGCCTTCACTCCTGCAGGGATGGAATCAAGGAGAGGAGGATTTGTACCATCTCCAACCATTGACTCGACTGACTAGTCTGGAAAATCTGTGGGAGCCCTGGAGTGGGGGAAGCCTGATCTCCTCAGTGCCATCAGACTTATTCTGAAGAGAGCTCTGCCCAAGGCTGTTCTGGGGGAGGCAGGGGCTGGCCCGCCATCCCCTGAGGATGCCAGGCCCACTGGCTGTTTGTAAAATCACCTGTTTCAATGGCTCTCATGGCTCACTGGTCTGATGGACTTATTCATCTCATCTTTCTGAAGTCTCCTTTGCTTTTTCTTTTGTCCACTGGAGAGAGAACGGGCTCCAAACTCAGAGGAGCCAGCTTCGAATCCTGTCTCTGATGCTCAGCATCTTTGTGATCTTTGACATTTACTGTCTCCAGCACTTATTTTTCTCTTCTGTTACAATGAGGAGCTTGGGCTCCTCTCCCTCAAGTCCAGGACTCCCTGGTAAGATAGCTTCCACCTTGTGACTTCGTGAAGCCTCTTTCAAAGAGAGATCTCTTTCCCTGAGAGGAAAGCCATTTGCCAGTCATCCACTCTCAGGAAATGCCCCAAAAGCCACCATATGCAATTCCACCCAAAGCTGTGGGTTTGCAAGGCAATGGGAGTCTATCTGTCCACTGCTGGCATTTACCAAAGAGTGTGGGTGGGTTCAAGAGGTGTTCATTGCATAGTCAGTGAACTGGAGGTCAGGATGCACTGGCAGCTAAGGTACACCTGAAAAAAGGCCAGGACTCCAAAGAGACAGTTCCCTGGCCATGTCACAATCAGCGCTACAGCTGGAAGATTCTGTTACCCCCAGAATTCCATCTGGCAGCGTGCTGAAGTGGATAGTCGGAAATACTGGTCTTCCAACACTTGCTGTTGTGTGACCCTGGGCACAACTGCCATTTCTAATCTATAAAAGGTACATAACAATTCTTGGAAGATTTCAGAGAGTCTTGAAGGAACTGATGCTGAGGGAAGTGAGCAGAACCAAAAACAACAACAAGACTCTACAATGATCAATTCTGATGGATGTGGCTTCTTCAACAATGAGATGATTTAGACAAGTTCCAATGGTCTTATGATAAAGAGATCATCTATACCCAGAAAGAGACTGTGGGAATTGAGTGTGGACCACAACATAGCATTCTCACTCTCCCTGTTTGCTTACATTGTGTTTTCTTTCTCATTTTTTCCTTTTTGATCTGATTTTTCTTGTGCAGAAAAATAATTGTATCAATATGTATGCATATATTTTAACATGCTTAACATATATTGGATTACTTGCCATCTAGGGGAGAGGGTTAGGAGAAAGGGGGGAATTTGGAATACAAGGTTCTGCCAGGGTCAGTGTTGAAAAATTGCATATGTTTCAAAAATAAAAAGCTTTTGAAAACAATAAACATTTATTAAGCACCTACTTATGTTACTGTGTTCGGTGTTGGGAGGTGAAATGACGCTACGATCGTTCTTGATTTCCTGATTATACAAGTGCACTGTAACAGAATCTATACTGACAGCGCTCTCCCACACTGGTCCAAGGTCATGGTTTGGTCTCTTCAGAGTCAGGGCTACTTTTCAGCAGACGCTTTTTCCAGAGTTCTTTTACAGACATTTAATGTGTGTGTTTCTGGTATTTCAGGGAGCACTAGAACCTCTGGGGTGAGGATGGCTGGGCCATTTTCAGGCTGCCCATCCCCTTTGGTCTCTACCTTCCCTTCTCCATGGCTCCAGGAAGCAATAGCCACATCCCAGTAAAATGTCTCAGCAGATGGGGTAAGCCAAGTTAAGAGCACCTGTCTGGCCTGAAACCCAGGTCCATCCCAAAACTTTTCCCAGTGCAATGGGTGGCTGAGAACAGTTTGTTCCTTCCTGCTTTCCATGAAGATGGCTGAAGTTGGCATTATGGAGGGCTTGGAGCTTGATCAGACAGGGACCACATTGTGGTCTTCCAGTGCATCCTGGACCATTCCTGGTTGCTCTGATTTTTGCCTTGCCCCTGGATTTTGATGGCTCTGGAGGAGAAGAGGCCTTAAAGCAACTAGGCCCTATCCAGATCCAATTCACAAACAAGTCAGAATGTCACCCATAATGCCATTGGTCTTCTTTGACAATAATGGATGAACAGCAATAGGGATTAGAAAACCAAACCAGATGTTTAAAATAATATGGGCAATTACAGTTTGAGGATGATACAGTGACTGCCAAAATAATATTATACCAAAAATATATCAAGAAAAATAAACCTTTTCCAATTTTACTTATTACCAATTAACAAGCCTCAGTTTCAGTGGTACTGGTTCTCTGGAACCTGTAACTCCAGGGCGGAAAGATGCCTTAGGGTTCATTCAGATTTGCCCCCTCCCTTCATTAGCCCAACTGACACTTGAGGCTCAGAAGGGGAAGTAACTTGGGCAGAGCTTACTGCTGACTTCCATTTTAAATTAGAATTTAGTTCCAACATGTTTGTGTCCTTCATACATCTCCATCTAGATGAAGAGATACTTTCAAGTGGCTGAAAAATGTCATCTCTTTTAAAGAGAAAATCATTGAGAAGGAAGATTTAGATTCTGTTCGAGGCTCTTCTACTGGGGATTTAGTTAAATTAAGGTGCTCCAAGGACCTTTTCTAAGGTAACTTATGTTTATAAGCTCTTGTAAGAGTTCAGTTTCAGTTATAAAAAAAAACAAAATGAATGAATTCGAATTAATCATTGAAAATCTCTGTCTATGATGGTAGGGCCTAAAGCCATATGGCTGATCAAATATCCCTTGTCTAGTCTGTAAGTGGAATGGATGTTTTAGGGAGTATCCAATGTCACAACAAACATTTGAATAAAAGCTTTAGATTAAGTTTAAATGCTTCAGTGGGCAGGCTCCTTCTCTTCAGTTTGGGTCAATAACTGTGTATTAGGTACTTCCTAAATGTGAGGCACTGGGCCAGGCCCTTGGGCTAGAAGGACAACATCAAAACCATGGAAGAGAAACATGAACATGGCTGAGGATGACAGGAGAATGGGAGATCCTTAAAGACAGGGATTTTATTTTGGCACATGGACGATGCTTAATGAGTGCTGGTTGTATGAATGGATGAATTAGTGAAAAAACGAATAAATGAAGATAATACAGGAACAAGCGAGGGGAAAGGAAAGCTGAGAAGCAGGAAGGAAAGGGAACAGAGAAGGTTTCCTCCAAGAGGTGGCCCCTGATCTGGGCCTTCAAGGAAGACCGGATTTCTGCCAGGCAGAGATAAGGAGGGAATGCATTCCAGACTGAGTCCTGGGGCTGGGGCTGGGGGTGGGAGTGGGGTGGTTTATACAAATACAGACTGGGAGGGAAGAAATGGAAGGTCAAGTTCATGGGATAGTGAGTGAGCTGATTGAGATAGAATGTAGAATGCGTAAAGGGGCACAGCATGGAATGGTAAAGGTAGATGGGAACCAGACTTGGGGGGCAGGGAGGAAACATCCGACTAAGGAGATTCTACATTATCTTACAGGCCATAGACAGTCACTTAGCTCTAACCATGGTTAGAGCTGTATTAAGGGAGCTTATTTCTGCAGTTATATGAGGGATGAATTAGGGAGTCTGTGGGCAAGGGGATCCCTGAGGAGGCCATTCTAGTCAGAATGCTGAAAGGCTGTGAAGGCCTGATTTAGGGACGCAGCCATGGTCAGGAGAGGGACGGAGATGGATGGAAGGGGTTTTCTCATGGCAGAATTGCCAGAACTTGGCACCTAAATGAGAGAGATGGACAGGGAAGACTGAGAAGACGGCTGAAGGTACAGAACTGGGTGATTGGGAGGATAGTCATGTAGCATACAGAAGTAGGGCCGTTTGGAGTATTGACTTAAATAAATAAATATAGCAGATGATGATGAGTTGGTGAGTCTGGAAAGCTTTGGGGAAGATATCTAGCAGGCAGGCGATGATCCCAGGATCAGAGAGTGAGAGCCAAAGGCTGCCTCAGAAACCATCAGGGGAAGTGAGACTTTTGTTGGATCCCCAGTATCTACCATGGCCCTTAAACACAATAAGCTGTTGTTATTGTTCAGTCATCCCAATCACGATCGACTCTTCATGACCCCATTTGGGGTTTTCTGGGCAAAAATATGGTGGGGGTTGGCCATATCCTTCCCAGCAAACATTTCATAAAGGCTTATTGCTGTGATGTGACTGGATTTTCGAGCCGACTGGCAGCCTGGTGGGTCAGTCTCAGAGTCACTGCCATGAAGATAAGGATTCGTCGATAATGATCGTTGGCAGATAGATATATAGACACACAGACGGTACTTTTGAATGTTCGCCCAGCACTCCATGTCCGTTTTCTCATTTGATGGTAAGTGTTACCACTGAGCTGATGAAGAGAAAAGGGTGCACTGTGAAAAGGGAACATGTCCCAGGACAAAACACTGGAGAAATTTTGAGTTTCGGAGGCAGGAGAAAACTGATGACCTGACAAAGGAGAATAAACACAGTGGTCAGATGGGGGGAAAACCGAAGTCGCCACTTAACAAATGATTGTTTGCTTTCTTCCTCCTCTCATGTCTTGGCACAAGCAACTGGCATTAAAGGCACAAATTGGGATTAAAAAGCTTTTATTTTAAGATGAAATTGGAGGGCCTGAAAGGAGCTTTTGGGGTTTCCAAAGACAACTGTGTCCAGGCCATTATTCATCTGAATCCTCTATGAAAAAAGATATATAATGATTATACATTGCACAAGCTTTTATAGGATGTCCATCCATTCGTGGTGTAATCCAGACAATAAACAGTCCATGTGGATGGTCAGACTAGATGTCTTTCAGGAGGCTCTGGGGTCCTTGCAAATCAGTCAAATAGCATCTGCAAACAGGGACCCGTGGAGGACTTTTCCAACTCCAGAGAATCCCTCTTCTGCACTGGATCTCTTCTGTGGAAGTAACAAACTCTTTGACAATCACCCTGTTTTACGACCGGCCTGATATTCGTAATCTGAGGGTCTTGCATCATGGCTTTTTATGTTATTAGACCTTTTAAAGCACACAATGATTGCTGTATTGATAACAGATGCCTTCTGATCTATTGATTTAAGCACTTTTTTATAATGTAACACTAAATATAGGGAATAATCTATTTTCTACATCTTTCACTCAGTTGTGAAATGGTAAAGTGGATCAGCACTTTGGAAATCCCGTTGATTCCTCCCTAACGCTTTCATCAAGGCTGACTTTGCAGTGTAGTATGAGGGCCTCATAAAGACTTTGAATAGATGGAATAGTACTCAAATTATTGGTCATTCTTGGTTATAGAATTATAGATTTTGATCATAAAAACCTAAATTTTTTTTCTATTAGTTTTTTTCATTATTGGAAAGTTGTTTTCACCCCTTCAATATCTTATTTTTATCAGCTATTTCAACTATTGCTCCTTCAAGATCCTCACGATGGGGTTCCCTCCAACATGAGGCTTCCCTCTCTATTTAATATGCTTTTCTTATCTTTATTCTGTGGTCCCATTTCTATGTCCCCTGTAAGCACACCTGGGATCATCACATTCAATTTGAAGAGTGCTGTAGTTCCACTGTCCTTGTAGGGAAAAAAAATTGTTTATAATTTTTACAAATATTTTCTATTTTTTCTTTTGTTTGTAATTTCTTTGTTTCACTCTTCCTTTCTACCATTTTTATTCTTAGCTGTTCTTGGGATGATTTTGCTGCGTTGGTTAAAAATATTACAAAGTCAAGGCCATTTTTGATGTCCATCAAACCCACAAATCTCATGTTTCTCAATCTCTTTCAAGTTTCCAAAAGACTTCCCTTTGTCCCTCACTACAACTCTGAGTTGAATACGAGGTGGCCCAATAGAGAGAGTACTAAAACTGGAGTCAGGCAGACAAAAATTAAAACCCAGCCCAAAATACTTACTAATTGTATGACCCTGGGCAAGTCCCATAACCTCTGTCAGCCTCAATTTTCCCATTTGTGAAATGGATTGTTCTGATGATAAAAATGAAACATTTTAAAGTGCTTTGCAAAGACTATATAAAAAAGTGCCATATTAAAACACCATATAAATTATAGCTGCTATTATTATTAGTTAATAAGCTGATTATTGTTATTGTCATTATTATCATCATTTTGCAGATTAAAGAAACCAGCTGTAAGATATTAAACACTATGGCTAGCACTTAGTAGGTGATTAATAATTTTTGTTTTTTTTTCTGTTAAGTGATTTGCCTAATCCTCCACAGCTCTGTAGTGTCAGAGATAAGATGTCAGTCCAGGTCACCCTGAGTCTTAAATCCTTCACTCTCTCCATGTCATCACATTACAGTTCTCAGTTTTTGTTGAAATATGAAGTTTGAACTTCACTTTGCAGGGGAAAAATAATCCCAAATCATTTAAACAATGGGCCCAAGGTTATGCAATTAGTTCAAGGTAGAGCTAGGGCCAGAAGTCACACATGGGCTCTTCTGAGTCTTATTATCTTGAAAGAACAAGCATCCTTCTTAAGGTGACCCTCCTTCTTTGTCAGAAGCACTAACATCTTTCTCAGGTGCAAGGAGAGAAGGAAAAAACCCAGCTGCTTGCCCTCTCTTTCAGAAGGAAAGGAAGAATGAGAAGATGGCACAAATAGGAAGGATCGTGCTTTTCCTGGCCATGATGTACTTAATTCTGGCTTGAGGTCAGGACAACTTCCTGGGTTTGAATCCCACTTCCAATGCTTTTCATCCCATGATCCCGAGCAGGTAACTTGCCCACCATATTCCTCAGTTTCCATATCATACACACATGAAATGGGTTTATTGATCTTTCCCACCTCATGGGGTTTCTGTATAAAACTTAATGTTATTGTTGAAGTTAGAATCATGACTGTGATCATCTTTGTCGATCTAATTAATAGGGAAATGGATGCGAGGGGTTGACGCCTGAGTGGCAGCCAGTTATGTGAAACTGGGCTGTCCCTGCAGGTCTGAGAGTAACCAGGTTTTCTCCTTCCTGCTTCAAAAGCTAGACTCTTTTTAAGAAGTGTCTACAGCTGAAAGGCATTATGTAAATTAATTCTCCACTCAGGGAGGATGCTACCAAATAATCTGAAACATCTGGATTCCTTTTGCAGCCTAGACGCAGTTGGCTTGTCTTTTGCATCCACTCAGTCCCCTTGGCTTATTTTGCACAGATACTTGAGGTATCCATGGGATTGGGTCCACAGCAACCTTCCCATTTTATAGAAGCAGGACAGTCAGAAGCGTGTCAGAAGATTGCAAAGAGTCTACACTAGAATTTGGAGATGCGATTTTCAAAATGCTTAATTCGAAAGCTAACTTTTTTTTAAGTGTAGGATGACAGATTTGGACCCAGAAAAGGGCCTGAGAGGCAACTAATTCCAACTTCTAATTTGACAGCTCAGGAAACTGAGATTGGAAGAGGTTTGGTGAATCGTCCAAAGTCCCATGAATGAAAAGTGACAGAGAAAGGGTTTGAACACTTCTCCTTTGACTGATCTGCAGTAATGTGTGAGTGTGTGTATGTGTGTGTGTGAGTGTTGCTGTGTGAGAGAGACAGATAAACAGAGACACACACAGATGGATAGAGACACAGAGAGACAGAGAGATATTACACAATGGCCATGTTTTACAATCTGATTTTCCTACAATATTTGATTTTTGTCTCCAAGGCACTTCTTAGAATGAGACGATATCGTGTAGCAGACAAAGCCCTGAACCTGGAATCTCGAAGACCTGGATTCAGCTTCTTCATGGCATCCCCACAGTTGGGCACAATGCCTTTCACATGGCAAGCACTTATCAGATTGTGACCTATGAAGGTCATAAATGTTCTCTGGGTCTCAGTTTCCTCACTCATCAAATGATGATCTCTTATAGCCCCTTCACTTCTGGGTCTGTGGGCCTTTGTGCATTTTAAGAACCTCTGACCTCTATCATGACGAAAGTATGGTTTCAAGAGGGATGCCATTTTTTTTCAAGGTTAAAGAGTGAACACAGGGTCTGGAGCTAGGGAACCAGTTAGCAAAGTCTCCACAGCCATTGGGAAATAGAGAAGCTAAGGAATTGTCAGTAAAGCTTTGAAAAAAAATTAGAATCACATATGCCCAGAAAGGCACAAAATTCTGCATACCCCTTTGATCTGGTGATTCTCTTATTAGGTCTATACCCAAAGAGATCAAAACAGGATCAGAAGATATCTAGGAATAAAAAAGGGGGAAAAAAAGCAGTTACGGAGCTGCCCATCACATGGGGAAAGACTGAATAAATAATGCCCATGAATGTAATGACATGTGTAATAAGAAATGATGTGGACAGTTTCAAAGAAAATGGGGGAAAGCTTTATGAACTGAAGCAGATTGAGGTGATCAGTCCCAGCAGAACAATCATACAGTAGCAAGACTGAAATAACTAATAATTCGGCAAGACCTGAAAATGGCGGTCACTGCAATAAACTACCAATTACCATTTCAGCAGACTGAAGATGACCCATGCTCCCCACCTTGTGATGGAACGGATACAAGATGCAGAAAGAGATGAACGCTTTTTGGACAAGGCTGATGTGGAAATTGGTCTTACTTGATCATGCATATTTATTATATATATTTTTTTCAAATAGGAGATGTTGGGAGAGAGAAAATAAATGCAATTTGGGAAAGGGAAAAAATGATGAGAAACTCCCTGACCCAATGTTCAGAGCCCATCTCTGCCCAAGTAGCCTAATGGTTAATGATCCTCCTGGGTGGGCCTTGATTTTTGACCTTTTATTTTCAGACCTTTTCCCCTTCACATTTCAGAGAGAGAAACTGTCACTGCAGGGAAGAAAAGGTCATGTTTTACACTGATAAACAAAACTTAATCCGATTCCTTCTTTTTTCTCTTTTCATTTTCTTTTTTTCCCCATTCTACAAAGCTCCAGCTGAGCCCAGGGGCACAAAAGCTTCAACAAAAAGAGAGTTCCTTATGCAGAGGCAGGCATGGAGATGTTCCATGAAGGCTGATTCTGGAAGCATTCCTGCACTGCCTGGAGGTAGCAATAATTGGGTGATTTGGAGGAGGTTTGGTGAGGGACTGAGCTCAGCCTCTGGCTCCGAGCCTGGGCAGATCGATCAATTTTGCTTTCTTGTTGAACCTTTCTATAAAACCCACTGGAGAAATTGCCTCGTTAGTTGATGGGCCTCCCCCCCCCCTTATTTAAAACACGATTTCTTTTTTTTTTTTCTTGCGGATTAGCCGAGGCAGGAAGTCTGTGTCCAGATTACCGTGTTCCTCAAGCATCTCCAGGTATTTAAGGACATTTTTTCCATGCTGCGTTATGTGTTTTTAAAAGAGATGCTGCTATTCTGTGGCCCTCTCGAGCCAGGAAGTCATTCCTTTGAATCCCACCTGAGGTTTCAAATTGTCTCGTTGTCGAGCTGTCCTGCTCAGGAATTCACATGCCTGCTCTGCTGAATGGGAGCTCTCCGGGTGACTGCAGAGCAGAAAAATGCTATTCACAGTCATTTCCTCTTGTTTGTTTCTTGGACAGTTGATGTTCATTGGGATCTGGAAGGAAGCCAAAACCCGGGAGCAAGCTCAAACTGTGAGGGACCCACTGGGGATCCTAGGCATGGGATTCTCTGTGGATAATTTGGAGAGAAGGGAACCGGACCCCCATGTCCCCTGGAAATGCTACAGAGCATCTTAAAGGTTCAGAGAGCGATGTTACATGCAATAACAGCTTCCACCACCACCTTGTTTTATTCACCTGCATCAGACTTGTACAACATTACACAAACTCAAATGAATAACACCATAGTGATGCTTTTCAGGTCTGGTTTCTGAGTTTCATCAAATGCAGGAGAATTTGGCGAGAAAAGTGGCCTTTGTGTAGCCTCTTGAACCTGAAGAGGAATTGAAATCACTACCTCCTAAACCCTTTGTAATTTTTAGCATGGAAGACCCTAAAATTGCAAGACATCAGGCATTTTGTGGTTAGTTACATGGAGAATAAACATCAAAGCTAAGACTTGAACCCACCTCTTCAGATTCCAATTCAGGCCAGTTCAAGAACCATTTATGAGACACTAACAGTGTGCCAGGCCATGTCCTGGGCCCAGGGACACAAACTCAAGAAGGCCAAGAATCTCTAGCCTCCAAGTCAGATTCCCAGAGCACCCTCTCTCCCACTCTGCTCTGCTCTGGGCAGTTGAGCTCCATTAGCTTTTTCCAGCCTGCAATAGAATTCAGCTCTATCCCACCCTCCCTGCATCTTTCCCAGGGCTGCAGAAATCCCAAATCCAAAATGGCAGAAGTTTGTTCAGGCTATTAAAGCAGCATGGTGGTTTAGTTGTGCTACTGGACCAGATAACAGAAAAAAAGAGAACTGGGGCAGGACGTGTGTGTGTGTGTGTGTGTGTGTGTGTGTGTGTGTGTGTGTGTGTGGGTGTGTGTGGGTGTGGGTGTGGGTGGGTGTGGGTGGGTGAAGGGAATCATGTGGCATTCCATTAAGCCTGAGGGAAAGAGCCCAGCATCCAGCTGGGGCCAGTTCTGTGCTCCCAGAAGGCATTTGGAGCAGAGACTGAGACTGGTTGGCTGGGAGTCACCAGCACAGAGGAGGCTGAGATGCTTTGAGGATCCAGACCCTAGGGAAATCAACATCAGTGGAATGGTACTAAGGGAAAAACTACTAATACTGAAATGACCAAAGACCTCAGGAAGAAGAAATCTCAAAGACCTTGAGCTTAGGTGGATTGGCCAACAGGGCAAACCATGAACGGCAGAAGGAGACAGATCTAGGAATTCAGGCATCCAAGAATAAACAGGGCAAAACAAAGGAAAACAAGTCCCCACTTGATGAGGCAGGGACCTTGTGGATGCTGAGGAGGGTGGGGAAGAACAACATAGTTATTGAGTGGCTAGGAGAGGCAATTGTGAGAGCAGAAGTCATGGTTTGGACAGCAGAAATCATTGGCGGAATAGGAAAACAGAATCTCCTGTGACAAGTCTCACCAAAGAAGCAAAAGATGGACAATAGATTAGGAAGGCAAATGCACCAAAGTGCAGGACATTGTAGAAGAAGAAGAGGAGCAAAGAGCAATCATGTTTTAAAAAGCAGGCTGTTCCTCTGAGGAAAGCACGAGGATCCTGAACATAGGATGTGCAGAGATAATTTCAGGATTCTAGGTCTAAAAGAACATGAGAAGTCAAAAAGCCCAAACGCCATAATGCAACAAACAATACAAGAAAACTACCTGTAATAAATAACGTGTAGAATTTCACGAAAAAGCAATAACATAAAGGAGTCATATAGCCTTGTTTGAAGAGGTGGGAAATGCCTATTCCACGTCGGAAAGATCTCAAATGGTAGTTCTATGACTTCCACTCCTGATTCCGCCCTTGGAACCCAAAAAGGCACCAGCCATCTCCCAAAGTGACTTCCTCTCATGTCTTCCTTGAGCCTTGTCATCTCTTGAATGACCTTGAAACCCTTCAGCCCCCAGTTGCCTGCCTTCCTCGGGGTGTTGGGTGTCTGTCATAGCCACCATACAAACTCTGCATGTGGGAATTGATCCCATTGGACGGTCATAACAACCCTGTGAGGTAGATCCTCCAACAACGGACATGTGGGCATCAGACTCAATGTTAAATGCTGGCTCAAGTGGTTAGTACTTGCAACTCAGCATCTCATCTAACCTCTTGGAGCCTCAGCTTGCTCATCTATAAAACAGAGAGAAAAATACCTGTAAGAACTGCCATCAAAAATGATTGTTAAAATCTCTTGAGATATGTGAGTAAAGTACTTCGCAGAGGTTTTAAACTTTGTGTACATTTCTGTTAGCATAATCCTCATTTTGCAGATGAAGAAATTAAGCCTTGGGAGTTTGTGATGTGATTTCATGGGTATCAGGGAAGACTCTGAATTTAAGACCTGTGGGTTTGAAGATTAACATGATCTCTACCTTCTCCTCTTCTGCCTCTTCCAGGCTATCAGTGGGGAAACTGGAAAGGACGAAAGGGCGAGTGATTGTCAAGGTGGAACGGGCAGGGTTTGCTAATGAATCTGGTAACCGCGCCAATGAGCATGGAACACAACGCTTCCACTTTGGTCTCACCGGGACAGAGGGCCACGGGGCAATAATATTGAGTATTTGTATAACACTTTAATGTAGGCAAAGCAAAGCCCCACATATGTGTGTATGCATATAAATACATAGACCTGCATCTCTACATATCTACTCATAATTTATCAGTTGTCTTCCAGCAACCCTGTGAGAAAGATGCTGTTATTATCCCCATGTTACAGATGAGCAAAGTGAGTCTGAGGGTAAGTATCTGAGCTCAGATTTGAATTCTGATCTCTATTCACTATTTCATTTTTCTATCCTCTTTTCATTCCTGGATCCCATGACTCAAGTGGTTTCAATCCAACAACTATTAATTTAAGTCCTTTTCTAAGCGAGGCCCTGGACAAAACTCTCTCCACCATCAAGGAGCCCAGCCCAGAAGCTGGAGATTTTACTTTATTCAGGTGCCCCGACACGTAGTGTAAGACATTAAAGCTCCAAGATTTTTAGGCAAACCAGTGAGAGTTTTACCTTCTCTATTACAAACTCATAAAATTGGGATTTCTTTGGACAATTTTGTGATTTTAGCTCCTGTTCTAATTGTTAATATGTATCCCCCCCCAAAAAAAAAATCAGTGTTCTTAAATACTTGGCAATGGAGTCAGCCAACAAACATTTATTAAGTGCCTATCAGGTGCCAGATAACAGAGTGAGGGATGGAGGAACAATCGCCTAATTGATTAAAAAAAAGAAGAAGAAGAAGCAGAAGCAGAAAGTGATAAGATCCTAGGTCTAAAGGTTGGAGGGACTCCTTTGTATAGAGGAGAAAACTAAAGCCCAGGGGGTGTTAATGACATGCCCCCAAATACGCAGCTAAGGAAGGAAGTCAGTTGTCAGGACATTCACAAATGGCCCTCTGAGTCACACATCCGAGAGTTTTTAGTTTTTATTTTTTATAATAGGCTTTTTTAAACAAAACTCAATTAAGTTCCGGAGAGATGCACAAAGGTTGCCTCTCCCCTTCATATTATGTCCTTTATGCTAACTCCTGCACAATCACTACATTACTAAGTCTATATCAAGCTTGAACTACTTTTGAGAGGGAGGGAAAAAGAAGTTATTTTTATTTTTTTTAATGTTATTTCTCTCCAACTAAATTATAGTGGGAGGGAAGCACCACCTGGTGGTCAAAATGTCCATTTTCAATTGCCTTCAGTCTCAAAAGCTGAAGGATAAGAAAAATGGGCAGGGAGACTGGTAGTAGCCCAGCAGCTCCCCCCACTTCTTTCTGAGCCCCAGAACTGGGACAGCTTTGACACACAAGGGACCGTTCCCATTGGAGTAGTCTCCCATTTCTGGCCTTCCTAGAAAATAAAATAACTCACCTATGTGTTGGTGCCTGAAATTACACCATTAAAGCTTTATTAGTAGCAAACATACAAATATCCATGAAAAGGATACTGGATCATCCTTTCCCTAAGTCTTTCACACTTCGGTGTTTCCCACAAGCTCTTTCTCATGTCTGACAGGAGCTGTCTCATGACATTTCCTGTTGTGACCCTTGATTCTCTCCAAAACTCTGTTCAAGGGCCGCCTTCTCCGTGCAGGCCTTTTCATGATGCCCCATTGTTACTCACTTCCCCATTCCTGCAATTACTCTGGATGCACTTTGGACATATTTTGAATGATTTATCTATGTACAAGTTATTTTTCCACTTTTCATCTTTCAGAAATCAGAGGCTGTTTATTCCTCCCCTTCTTTCTTCAGCTCTGGGCACCCAGAAGATGCTAATTCAAAATGTGTTGAATTGGATTGAAATAGTTTAAATACTTCCTTCTTTCTCCCTCTCTCCTTCCCTCCCTCCTTTACTTCCTCCCCTTCTCTTCTTCTCTGCATCTTCCTTTCCTTCCCTCCTTCCCTCCTTCCCTCCTTTCTTTCTTTCTTTCTTTCTTTCTTTCTTTCTTTCTTTCTTTCTTTCTTTCTTTCTTTCTTTCTTTCTTTCTTTCTTTCTTTCTTTCTTTCTTTCTTTCTTTCTTTCTTTCTTTCTTTCTTTCTTTCTTTCTTTCTTTCTTTCTTTCTTTCTTTCTTTCTTTCTTTCTTTCTTTCTTTCTTTCTCTCTTTCTTTCTTTCTCTCTTTCTCTCTTTCTCTCTTTCTCTCTTTCTCTTTTTCTCTCTTTCTCTTTCTCTCTTTCTCTCTTTCTCTCTTTCTTTCTTTCTTTCTTTCTCTCTTTCTTTCTCTCTTTCTCTCTTTCTCTTTTTCTCTCTTTCTCTTTTTCTCTCTTTCTCTCTTTCTCCCTTTCTTTCTTTCTTTCTTTCTTTCTTTCTTTCTTTCTATTTGAGTGAGACTTGTCATGAGAGAGTCAGTTTTCCTATTCTGCCAATGATTCCTGCTGTCCAAACCATGAATTCTGCTCTTAGTCTAACTGTGAGGTGGGGAAGGTGAGATAGGATCCCTGGGAGAGAGCACGGGCACTCGTTTGGGGAACAGTGACTAGGAAATGCCATCTAGACACATGGCTCCTCTCCACCTTGATGTTCGCGTGCTTTGTCTGTAACAAGGACAGGCAGATTGGTTTTTGTTGCTGTTTGCTAGGGGGGCAGGATGGTGGCTGCATGGCCACCAAGAACTTTGAACAAGAAGACTGTGGTTTGAACTCCTGGCAATGCTCTGACACGACAGCCACCCCTTTTCCATGTGGCGGCAGCGGGCAGACAAGGCCGTAGTCAATGGAGTGCCACTGATGGAGGCCCATCGGCTGTCAAGTAAAGGTGGAGAGGTGATGATACATTATTGTCAAGCCTCAATGCTCCCCAGATGGGTTCCTTCCTCCAGCTCAAATGTTCAGGGAATCCTCAGCCGGCTGCTTTGTGGAACCCCAGGTTCCCCTGGCAGTTGTGAATCATGAAGAGATTGGGGACGGCCATGGCAAGCAGCCCTTCATACCTCCGAAAAGCTGTAGCGATTAGGAGGGCTCACCGCATCCTCCCACCACCCAGGATTATGTTTAACATCAAGGTCTCTGAGATATACAAAATACTCGGTGCCTGTTGAGTCCGCCCCATCCTGAAGAATAGGTTGCTAAGTGATGATGGCAGTTTCTATTAAAGCTGAAGGAATTGAGAAAAATGAGACTCTGCTGGGTACATCATTTCTGGAGCATAAAGGGCCATTGCTCCCCTTGTCTATATATCAACCTCCTCATGACAAGTAATATACACGCACACATGTAACACCTGTCTCTAATATCCACAAGGCGTTGTGCTGACTTCAGACTTTCTCCGGTGTCACCCCCCGGACTCCGAATGCTTAGCAAATTTAAATGACAAAGTATTAAAATTTCATCTTGGGTATGATGGGGTCCCCCTTCAGATGCTCCCGTTTGGGGCTGACAGTGTGCTGAGTGCATCAAGCCCCGGCGTACCCTGGGGCCCCTTCAATGAGGTCCACAGGAACTCAGTGAGGATGCGCTCAGCGGCGTGGGCAGATGAAGCGGAGAAGAATGAAACCCTTGTGGGGTTCGACACCTCTGGGCCTCTCTGCTTTCCTTCAAGACTTGGACTATCTGTCACCCACAAGGCATCTGTCCCGGGTCTGTAGCCGCCACCATCTTTGTCCTCCTTCCTCAGAGGATTCACCTTCCCTGGGGGCTTGGTCTGTAGCCACACATGTACTTGTTTTCCCCCAGAGAGTGTCAACTGCTTGGGAGTTTTTCATTGTTAGTCTCACTGTGCTTAGCACAATGCCTGGTATATAGAAGGAGCTTAATAAATGCTCATTTAATAACAATATTCATCATTAAGATGTCCTAAATTACAAATCAATTTATTAAGGTAATCTAAATAAAACACAATCATTGTTATAAGTAAGACTTTATTATATACATTATTATAAGTAAAATTATTTTAAACCATAAATGTTTATTTCATTAATAGACATTAGAAATTGTTTATTATTATAATAAATCATGTTTAATTAGCTAGATAAGTGCTCCCCCGTTCCCTGTCTGCAGTAGTCAGCTGGACTTTGCTGAAAAATCAATTCCTTTCCTCTGCCACAGGTGGGCAGCCAGGCAGTCATTCCTCACCTCACTTGGGTGCATCAAGCCCCGGCGTACCCCAGAGGCCCTTCAATGAGATCCACAGGAACTCAGGGGGGATGCGATCAGGGGTGTGTGGGCAGATAAAGTGGAGAAGACCCTGGATCCGAAGAGTAGCATCTATTTTGTAAGTGCCCTGCAATGCCTGAAATGTTTCTGTACAGTTAACAAATAAAATGAAAATAATTGAAAACGTAGTTTTTTATTTTTATGACATCTTTTTAAATGTCCATTTTGTGTATGTTTAATAATTTATATTAGTACAAAACTGACGTATATAATTTGTAAAGAAATATACACGCACCATAGAGTATGTTTACTAGAAGGCTGCTTTCAAGCATGCAAAGGTTCTTGCATTTAGTTTCTCAAAGAATCACTAGAGGGAGTATAACACCAGAAATGAGCCCTTTGGGTCCCCCACTTGTGGCTGAGAGGGGAAAATCAGAGTTGCAAATATTCCTGAATTCCTTTTCTGCAGATGGGCCTGCCATTGGGTCTCCCCCATTTTATGGAATCATTTGAGCATCAAAGAAGGGCTGCTGCTCAGAGAGGGAGCAGTAGCCTGTCTAGCAGAGGATAAAACATATTAACATCTTCATTTTTATTTATGAAGAGTTCACAGTAAAATAAACCTCTTTGTATGGAAATGGAATCCAGATTAGGCCTTGCTATTCCCAGCAAAGAATCCAGAATGGAAGTCTCTCTCAGAGTCTGCTTCCTTCTCTTTCTTTCTTTGTGCCATACAGACAATTCCCATTTTCTGCTGGTGGACATCCGGCCCGTCAGGAGTGCAGCTTTCGGAGACATTCAAGGTCAACCATTCTGCTGGGTAAGGGGGTTGGTTAAAAAAGGCACCAAATCCAATGGGGATTTCTCCTCTGGTTCATGGAAAAGAAAACCAAAGTGGGGACTGCTTTATCTGTAGCAAGACTGGCCCTTACTTAGCTTGGGAAAGAGGGAAGGAGGGTTGCTCCTTCTGGGATGGCCCGTGACTGCCTTTTTTGTTCACATTCGTGGAAAAGGCTACATTGTGTGTCTCTCTGTCTGTCTATCAGACCTAACTTGGGGTGACTTTTTTCCACTTGGCTAAAGCCTGCTTTTTTTTTTTTTCCATTTCTGCAAATTTTCTACACAAACTGCTAGAGTCTGGAACAGGGAAGTCTACACAGTATTCCCTTTGCAGGCAACTTAAGGCACGTATCTATTGTCAACGGTGACTGTCTGTGGTTGTCTGCATGTTTCCCCAAATCCTATTCTCCTTTTTCTGCTAGTTAGACTTGGATGGCTGCAATTCAGTGGACTCAACTCTGGACGATGGACCACTATGGAGGGATGAAGAGGTCATTTGTCCTCTGCAATCCAAAAGGAAAAGTATTATAGGGAACCGAGGAAAACACAATGTCTTTAGAAAATCCTTGTCAAAAAAAAAAGAAAGAAAAACAAGTTTTGGAGAGATTCATGGCAAAGTGGCAACTTGCAGACCTGACTCCCAGCTAGTGCCAATACATAGCTGCTTTTCAGGCAGCTGTCTTGCAATCCTGGTGAGAAAGGAATATTCCTCTTCCTTTTGCAAGCCACGGTTTTCTTCTGCTCATTCCTCCCTTTGCAGTGTTGGGGGACTTTACAATACCACAAAGCAGCGGTGAGCCTGTGGCCTCTTCTCCAATTCGATCCTGAAATGGAATTGCTTTGACGTCAATATATATTGGCAGCTTAAGCCTTGGCTCCAGTGCCCCCTTCTCCATGGAATATTCCTCCCCCATGATTGCTAGTGCCCTCCCTTCCTAAACCACTTTGTATTATTTTTTATAAACCTGTTTTGTGCATATTTTCATTCCACATAAAACGTAAACTTCTCCCTGGTAGGGGCTGTTATCCTTGTCTTCCCCAAACCCTTTCTGGTGGCTGCCTGGTACTAACGGACTTGTTGATTGACTGGTTCATTTAAGAGGTAAAGAATATGGTCATTCAACTCTGTGATCTAGGAATTAAAAAGGCCAAAGTATCCCTTCTTCCTTT
Organism: Sminthopsis crassicaudata; assembly: GCF_048593235.1. NCBI lineage: Eukaryota > Metazoa > Chordata > Mammalia > Dasyuromorphia > Dasyuridae > Sminthopsis > Sminthopsis crassicaudata. Next base: position 6,923,577 of record NC_133621.1, on the reverse strand, counting down.
AAGCTTTCTTTTCAGGGAACTCAACTCTGAGGGTTCTGGGAAAGTCCTGTCCTGGCCACAGATTCAGCCCTAGCTTCCTTCTTCTCTGGATGCTGGTAAATCACCCCCAACATCAATATCTCCATTCCTGGCCAGTGATGGACACGAGCAGGTTGTCCTCTTGCCTCTTGTATATAGACAGTGAGTATTTTCAAAATATAAATGAAATATTCTTATGATAGCATGGGGAAGACATTTATAGCATACCTACCAGGTAACACTGCTGAACACTTTTTGCAAATATGGTCTGATTTGATCTTTAAAGTAGTAGCTGCCTTTATCATTTCATTTGTATTTGGGGAAACTAAGGCAAACTTGTCCAGAGTTATATACCTACTAAGTATTGGAGCTGAATTTGAACTCAGGTCTTCCTGTCGTTGAGCTCAGTGTTCTATTTACTGCCTTCCTCCTGTGAGGCAGATCCCGTGAAATGCCGCTGTGCTACAGCTACAATGACTGAAAATCCAGGGAGGAAAGACCTTGCCGTCCAAGTCCTTGGTTTTACCAAATGGTTCAGCATCAGGAGTGAATATAACTTTATTAGTAGGCATCCCTGGAAAGAGGAGCTATGGCCATCTTTGCTACTGCATCCTTAAATCCATAAGTCCTTTTCATCTAACTTGCTCTTCAAACCTTCATATATATCATCTCCTTTTGATTTTTTATACTTTTTTTCACTTCTAAATATCCAAGCCCCATTAAAAAAGCCTCTCTTATAAAAGAGATGTCAATTTAAAATAAAACAGTGGAATGGCTATGGCTGGTGGTATCTGTTTCATTCCTCCCCTGATGTCCACCATTTCTCTATCAAGAGAAGATGTCTCCTTCATCAGCAGGCATGGCCATTTAAAAATCATCTATTACATGGCTACATTTAGAATCTGTAGCTTTGCCACAGGTCGAGATGCATGTGATTTTAGCTGATATTGTCTTAGCAGGGTAACAGTAGAAATTCTGTTGTGCAACATGTGGTCTCAGCCCAAGAGACTTCCTTTGCTCAAGGGCACAGTAAGGATGAGCAGTATTTATGTAAGTTCCTCCCTGGGATCTCCCCTTTCTGTTTAAATAATAAAATGGATGTGATATTTTGAGGTTAAATAGACTGTCATAATCATTTGGCAGCAGCCTATTGTCTGTGGCTTCCCCAGCAATGAATGACTAAGGCAGAAGCAACTCTGAACTCGGCTTTTAATTGAAAAAGCTAGTTGGAGTTGGTGGCCCTCCATCATGTTTTGGGTTTGGTGAGCTCAGAAGGGAAGGGGAGGGCAGAAGGAAGAAGAAGAAAGAGAACATGAAAAGGAGGTTGGCTGAAATCTGTGAGGAAAAAGTGATTTATGTATGGAGGTTCACATATTGCATTCTGTCTGAAAGTGTGTGGGACTGGACTGAACTGGTGAAGTGTCATTCACCCATGGCCAGTGGCTACATCCTACACACATTATTTCTCATGTATTTGTTTCTCTTCCTCCACCATGAAATCCAGTGTTCACTGAAAATAACATACCACTTCTGGACCAAGGCAACTCCTCTGGGTTAGTTTGAAGGCTACCAAAAGAGTCTAAGGAAAAGTCTGTTTAGGAACTAAAGAGAAAGTGGTGGTGAGATCTGGAAGAGAGGACTGTGGGATATTCTCTCTAGAACAGAAAACATTGGCCGCCATTCATTCTCATTCCTTCACCAAATCAGCATTTCCTAAGCTTGTACCTTAAAGGAGTTATACTCTAGGTACTTGGTACTGTACTAGGTCCTTGGAATACAAAGTATTCCAAAGCAGCTCCTCACTTCAAGATTGTACAAGTATTCTGGAAAAGAGGTCATTTAATTTTTCTTGGTAAAAAGGGCAGCAATTCCAAAAAGTTGTGAAATAGAATGGGGGGAAGTTTGGTGTGAAACAAGCAAGGGACTCACAGAACTGTCAACAAACACTCATGGGCTCAACTGAAAAGGACCAAAAGGAACCAGATCATGGAAGGACAACACAGAATTTCTGCTCCTAATGCAGAAACTGGGCTTTCCATCTTCCTCAGCAATAAGAAGTACAATTGCATTGCTTAAAATGACTGGAAAAAAATTCTCTTTTCTTAACAGACATTTACAGATTGTCCGTACTCTATGAGAGGTCTCTTGTAATCAAGTAAAACAATTAGATGAAACTAAAAATGAAGTATTTTTACTTCATCTGAAAAGTCATGCAACATCCCACATGTGAAGAAGCTCCTTCCTAGAGAGGAAATTTTTTTTTAAATGACAGAAATCTATTTTAATTCATTTCATCTTCCTCCTCATTGAAAAAAGAGGAAATACATTACAAATTCCTTGCAACAGATGTGCACAATTAAATAAAAATATTACTGATGGGCTATATGCAAAATATGTCTCATTTTTCACTATCAGTCAATCACCTCTCTGGAATGGGAAATGAGCTTCATCAATCCCTTGGAATTATGGACGGTCATTATATTGATCATGATTCTTCTAAATTTCAAGGTATATTGTCTTCACACTATTTTGTATTTTTTTCTTCTTGTTCTGTTCATTTAATTTGTTATCAGTTTATAAAAGTGTTCAAAATTGATCATTTTTTATAATATTAATACTATAATGTAAATTATTCTCTTGGCTCTTCTCCCTTAATATCAGTGTTTCTATGTCTTTTTGAAATCATATGTTTCCTGATTTCTTATAGCGCCATAGAATTCTATCACATTCATATTCTATAACTTAACCAAACCTTCCTCAATTGATGAGTGTCCCTTTAGTTTTCAGTTTTTGTAGCATAAAAAGTATATTTGCAAATATACATTTTTAAATACATAAAGGATATCTCCTAGATATGTTTTTGAGATATAGGCCTATCTGTAGTATACCTAGGTCAAAGGGCATGTACTATTTCATAACTTTAAAAATCAAATAAGAATATTTACGAAGTACTTAAAACACTATCTGATACACAGTAGTCACTTAATAAATGCTTATTCCTATCCACTCACTTTTACATACATACATATATATATATATATATATATATATACATATATATATATATATGTATATATATATATATATATAATTCTAACTTGTATATAATTCCAACTTGCTTTCTAGAATTGTTTGACCCATTCACAGATCCACCAACAACATCAGTGTGTCTTTTCCCACAACTCTTCCAACATTTGTCATTTTTCCTTTTTTGTGTATGTCATCTTTGGCAGTTTGAAAGTTGGGAGGTACAATCTCAAAAGTGCTTTAATGTTCACTTTTCTAATTTGTAATGATTTGGGATATAATTTTTAGATATCCTAAGTTTCTTCCCCTCTTGGTCATATCCTTAGATCACTTGGGGAATGGCTTTTATTTTATAATTTTGAATCTGTTCATTATATGTTTTGGAAATCAGACCTTTATTAGAGAAACTTGCTGCAAAACTTTTCCCCAGTTGTTTGTCTTTTAATCTCAGCTTTATTTGATTTTTAATGAAATTTTAAAAATTATATAATTAAAATCATCCATTTTATTTTCTCACATCTTCTGTACCCCTTGTTTGGACATAGATTTTTCTTGTATCTATGAAGTGATAAATGATTTCTCCCCATGTTTCTCTAATTTAATTTAGATGTGCCTTTTATTTCTAGGCAGAAGTGTACTGATAAATATTTAACAAGAAACTCTGAAAAAAAGCAAAGTACGACATTCTTTTAAGTTGTATTAGCATTGTTGACATTTTCTCTATCAACTTCTTAAGTCTAAATATTCAACAAAACAACAAATCAACCTGTTGATTGTTGATTCACAAAATGTAATTTTCACAAAGAAGATTTAACAGTAGAATCCAGGGAGCCAGCTTTGGGACACCCCAATATCTACATCCTATATCTTGTAGAGTTTATCTTGATAGAAGGTAGGAGACATTGGTCTGGTTCTAATGACTTCCATCTTGTTGGCATTTCCCTATGAGATTTTGTCAAATCACAAGTTCTTATGCCAGCCATTGTGATTTTTGTATTTGCTGACTAGTAGAGTACTATTTCTGAAAATTGTGTATTTAATTTGTTCTGTGTTTCATCTATTGTTGAGTAGTACTAAAAGGTTTTAAAAATTATACAAGATCTGGTATAGATAGAATCCCCTTCTCACTTATTTTTGTTATTTCTCTTGAGATTATTGACCTTTTTTGTCTCAACACAATTTTAGTTACTATTTTAAAAAAAATTATAGAGAGCAATCTTTTGGTAGTTTAGTTAAAATGGCATAAAGTAAAATAATTTAGACAATTTTATTGTGTTGACCCAGCCTATCCTTGAGCAATTAATATTTTTCCAGTTATTTGGATATGTGTGCAGCTGTATACCACAAATATTTTATACATTCAGTAATTATTTTAAATATATTTTTCTATTTCTTCTTTCTGGGTTTTATTGTTGTTATAAAGATATTTTGAGTATTTATATGGATTTATTTTGCATGTTGCAAATTTGCTAAAAATTCATTGTTGTTTCAATTAATTTTAAAGAATCTTTATGTGTGCTATCATATCATCTGCAAAAAGAATACATTATTTCTTTATATGTACTTATTCCTACATTATTTTTCTTGTTTTACTACTAGAGCTAGCACTTCCAATAGTTATGAATGCAAATGGTAACAGTGGATAGCCTTCTTTCACCGAATTTTAGTGGAAACAATTCTAATTTTTCTGATACACATAAAATAAATCTTGGTTTTATATTTATACTCTATCATTTTAAAGAAAAAATCAGGTTCATTTATTTTTATGTTTTCAGTTTTATTTTTTTAAAATGCACACACTTATATATTGTATTTTATCAAACACTGTCTGCTGATAAAACCATATGATTTTTGTTCATTTTGCTATTAGTAATGTTAAGTCAAATCTGTATTTCTGGTACAAATTCAAATGATCATAGTGTACAAACTTCATGATACTGTTTTTAGCCTATTTGCCAATTTTTTTTTTATTTAAAATGTTTTGCAATAATGCTTATTAACGACATTGGTATTTAATTTTCTTTTCCTGTTTTAGCTGTTTTTTAATGCACTAAGGCAATATTTGCTTCATAGAAGGAATTTGGAAGGATCCTGCTTTTTGCTATTTTTGTAGTTTCGATAATATTGAAATTTATTATTTTTGAATGTTGAAAGAATTCATTCATGAATCCATTCCATTCTAAATTTTTTTTTCTTTGAAAGATAATTTATGGTTTGTTCCATTTCTTTCTCTGAAATTGGATTACTTATTTTTTTTTTTTTTACATTTTGTTCTATTTGTCTAGGCTTTTGATTTTTTGGCAAATCTTCATTTTTTAATTTAAATTGTTTAATTGTTTTTTACTAATATTTACTAATGATATCCATTATTTTTTTCTTCATCTGTTGATGCTATTGATGCTGATGATTTGATTTTTTCTCTGTATTGTTAATCAAATTAATTAATTAAAATTTTAATACAACTCCTATCTTGATTTATTCATTCAATTTTTGTTGTTTTCAAATATATTATCTTATGATATGTTAATTTGACTGTTAATTTAAGCTGCTGAATGATAATTTTTATCATTTTAAAAATTTTAATTTCAGTATTTAATTGGAGGTTTTAATTTGTTGTTTTTAGTTTTATTCCCAATTCATTTATCTATTCTTTTTCTTTTCTTAACAAAAGTGTTTAGAGATATGCTTTACTCTGACTGAATGAGCTGCTTCCTCAAAATATAAGTATGATGTCTCATTTTTGTCAATTTTAATGACATTATCTATTGTTTGTGTAATTTGTTCTTTGACCTACCAATTCTTCAGGATTAAGTAATTTAGTCTGTTGACTTATTTTTTTTTCCATGTGGCCCTTTAGTAATTTTTTTTTATTTGATTGTACCACATCTATGCTTCTCTGATTTTGTTTTTGAATTTTATGTCTTCAGACTATCAGTTTTTGTAAAGGAATTATACAGTTTTTATACATACACCCCTTATAATCTAATCTTTTTCCCCCTAAAATTCTACATAGGACCTTAAGTTCCCTCTGTTTATTTGTATTAGATTTATCTAAGGGCAATAGGGATAAATTGAGGGCCACTGTTATAGCTACTTTATTTCTTTTAAAATTATTTTTCTTCAAAAAAGAAGCTATTTTATTCAGTGCATATATGCTAAACATTGAAATCAATTCATTCTAAATTATATTTTATTAAAATTTGATTTTCCTCTTTATCTCTTTTAAGTATGCTACTTTTTGTTATTGTTTGTTTGAAATGATAATTGCTATCCCTGCTTCTTGTGTTTAGTTGAAGTATATTAGATTTTGTTCTAACCCCTTATTTTAAAACTGTGAGTCTTTATGTTTCTTATGTATTTCTAATATATAACATATTATTGAATTTTGCTTTCTCACCCATTCTGTTAATCTAGTTTCAATTTTGTGAGTTCATTGTATTCATATTCATAATTATGATATTTATTTTCCTCCTTCCTCTTCTTCCATATATTATCCTGTCAACACTTCTTGTTTCTTGTTTAAATTATTACTTTGCTCATTTCCCTCCCTCTTAAATTTTTCTTCACTATCTGCTCTCCAGGCATAGAATTTATTTTGTTTATGCTAATCACTCCCTAAATCTTCTCTGTCTCTTATACTGACTTTTCACCCTTTCCTATTTCTATATGTATCCCTTTGGGGTTAAATGTATTCCCACACCAAATCCTCTTTGTATTTGTGTGTGTGTGTGTGTGTGTGTGTGTGTGTGTGTGTGTGTGTGTACACATGTGTTGACCAGTTCCAATGAAAGTGACGTTCAATTGATTCCCTCCCCCATTTCTTCCAAGTTTGAATATAGTATTGCTCATGTGTGTTAACAAGTTCCCCGATCTTCCCTCGCATTTTCTCCTGGGAGAGTTAAGAATGGTTTTTACACTTTAAAATAAAGTTTTACTGTATTAAAAAATGTAAAAACCATTTGTAGCTCCACCAAAGCAGGTGGTGGACCAGATTTAGCCCTCAGGCTAGAGTTGGCTTTAGCTCTGCTTTGGGGTGATCTGGATCATATTTACTATTTATCTAAGGGAGTGAGTTGGGTGGTAATCAGTTTCTTCAGTGTTAGATCCATCTGAACTCTGCTGTGTTCTTCTGTTCTACCATCTTATTCTATCCATTCCAAGCTTATCTTCTACAAAAGTGGTGGTGGTGGGAATGACATCTAAATAGATAAGTAAAAGTAAAATATATAAATAAATGATTTGCTGGGGGAAGGGGGAGAGACACTAGGAACCTCAGAGATCAGAAAAACCTTTGTATCTGGGTTGACCTGAAGCCGTCTTTCACAATTCCTTAAGAGGTAGAGTTGAATAGTGGGAACATTCCCAGAAAGAAGCAAAGTGGGAGGGTTAAGGTTAGGGTTAGAGGTCCAGGCCCCACAAAGTTTTCATTGAACTTCCATTGGCATGAAAGTGATCATTATCTGGGTATAGCCTTAGTGTCCTAAAAAAAAATTGGATTTCCAGTTACCAACACCCACAAGCCAAAGTTTGTGGTCTTCTACATCTCTGGCCATCAAGAAATCAAGAGTCTTTTCAGCTGGGCTATCTTAGACACCTCCAGAGAAGTTTGGAGCGATGGATCTGCTTAGAATTAGAAATTGGCAATGATTTTGGATTTCACACACAAAGACTCATTGGCAGACGGCTTGGGGAATTTCTTACAGATCTGATAAGATGTTGATGGCCCCATTCTATCTAAAGCTTAAAGACATTGAAATAGCCTTTAAAGGGATGTTGTGAAATGGTGGTTTAGTTCAACTGGTAACCCTTCCAAGTGATTTTTTTTGCCATATCATGGGATACAGAAAAAAGGATCTTCTCAAATTTGTTGGTCCCCTTACTGCTCTGGGAGAGATTGTTTCCTCTCCGGGCCTGGGCCTTCTTATCTGAAAGAGAGAGATAAATTTCCTTCCCACACACTTTGCTCTCTGCACTCCTTTGCAGAGAAAATAAACATGGTTGTAAGTACATTAGTCCAAGTACAGTTTCAAAGTCCCATGTCCATTATGTCAACAACAGAGAAAGGGATGTTAGCTGCATCAACTCCAACCCTGTGAAAAAGGAAACAGCTGTAAAGCATCTCATCACTTTTGCCTCCTACTGGAGGTAGGCTGATTGAGATTAGAAATGGCCTCAGAGAGACATCTCAGGGCCTTCTAGTGATGGAGGAAGAGCCTGTGGTAGAGCAGAGGGCACAGCTTCTAAGTGCTCAACTAGGTTTCAAATAAAAAATATGTCAGCATTTTTCAAGACACACAAAAAAGGTGTGAATTGTTTTATTTTCCCCCAGTTAAAATCATTGTTGTTTTTGATTTTTGACTGAGAGGAAAATCAATTTGAAGGAGAAAAGACACTTGCTTAGCAGAAGGAATAAGACCCACAAGGGGAGGAAACTACCTATCTAGCCCATAAAAAGAGGCGGGAGATTCACGCTTTTGGGCCATCACACCATTCTTTTCAGGGAGAGCTGTTCCTTAACAAGGGTAGGAAGCAGAATAGGAATCTATGGATTGAGTCTTCAGTGAAGCATTTAATTTGAAGAAGAGGGGAAAAGAGCCTCAACATTGAAGAGGTTTAAGAATAATTAAAATAACATTTCCCACATTAAAATTAAACGCTTGATGGATATTCTCATTTGAGCTTTGAAACAACCCAATCTAGTCGGTAGTGCTGGTATTGTTGTCTCCATTTTCTAGATGAGAAAAGTGAAGGTTAGAGAAATAAAATGTTTTCCCCATGACTTTATTGCTCATAAACATCCCAATCAGGCCTCCAGGTCGTCCTCATTCCACTTCAGTTATAGCAGGTGCTATGAAAGACATGAGATGGATGGAATCAGACCCTGGGGGGGGGGAATATTGTATTATATTTTATTTCATTAAATTAGGAGTTTAATCCTCTTTGAGTCATTTTAGGCAGACATTTATGAAAGCTGATGTTTGGATTAGTCAGATTTCTTGAAAGTTTTTTTTTTTTTTTTCCCCTAGGATTCTGGGACAAAGTAATTCCTCTGGGTTTGGTTCTCAAAACAGATTCCCATGACACTTTCATGAAAGTTGAGGCACCAGACTCACAGAATATTTGCTATGAAAGGACTTTTTCTAAAGGAAGCCTGGAGCAGTAAGAAACGTGTTCTTTCTCTCAGAGACTCCCCTGCTCCTGAGATGTTTTTGAGTATTCTTATAGAACCAAGGGATGCTTTGAAGGCAGGGAGTGTGGGGGTCATCTGATACCTCAAAGACTCCAGACTTTAGCCCTTATTTCTCAGATAGGGAAACTGAGGCCTAGAAAGGATGAGTGCCTCAGGTAGTAAGTGACTGACCAGGATTTCCATCCTGACTTTCTTCCTCCATATACCATTTTCTGAGTCATGCTTACAACCACCAGGGGAGCTAAGTGCCATTATTATCTCTATTTTACAGGGGAAGAAACTGAGGCAGTTGTAGTAAGTTGCCCAGAATCACCCAGCTGTGTTTTTATATCATTTCACAAAGTAATGAGCCAGAAGTTTAGATCTTTATCTCTATAGATAAAGAGGGATTGGCTATGTGTGGACACGGAAATAAAGAAAAGGAAATTGGAAAAGGAAATGATATACATAAAATGAAATATAGAAACAAACAATCAAAAAAAAAATCATGTAGCAAAAATTGGCCTGGGGTCTGACTGACTGGACATCCAGTGTCCTTTAGGAGACTTCCCTACCCCTCCAAAGAAGGGAGGAAACGATTTTTCCCCTCTCTTTTTTTCTGGCACCTATGATTGGGCTTTGCAGCGACAGTGTTTAGTCCGTTCTATTTTAATTGTGATGGTCCTGATGTAACAGTATCTTGCCACCAAATCCAAAATTTAACTCAACTCTAGAAAAATAGCTGGGTGCTTGGGCTGGCCCACTCTGGACTCTGCTGCTGGCGGCTGAGCCGCTGAGTCCATCGAGGGGCAGCATGTTCCGGGCCCAGGCTCTAGCTGCCTGTCTATTTCTCCTGTCCCTTGGAGCATGTGCCCTCAGTCCTGCTCTAGGCTTCTGTTTGGAGCTGGATCTAGGCTTTGCAGACAGGGCCTTGAGGCTCCCAGAAACAATTTGCTGCAAAGACTCTCTGGCTACTGAGCAGGTGAGGCGGCTCTAGGTCCAGACGGTTTCACTTTGCCTGGGGCGAGATCCAAGAGCTGATCTGTGGTGGGAGAGGGTGGATTTCACCCCAGGGCTTTCTTTGTTCAACCAGCTTTATTTCTTTGGAGACATGGAGGAACATCAGGAGGCTTCTGGCCTGGCCCTCCACTCCAGGCTTTTCCAGGTGGCCGCCCAGAGACACTTCCTGCCTTCCAGAGATGCTGCCGGGCCTAGGGGTCGGGCACCGGGCTTGCCAGGGTGTTTGGGCAGAGGACCCTGCATTTCCCTGCCTGGCCATGGAGCAGAGTGCCCCCCTTATTCCGGCAGCCCGTTGGCCACCGTCCACCACGGGCGGAACCTCAGCTCTCCGAGGAATGAGCTGCCCACTTTGTGCGCTTACCAGGACGCCTGGCTTCGGAATCATAGGCGGTTGGTCACACATGTGGAGCAGATGTGGGAGCATGCACAGGGAGAAAATACATTCAAACCCCCAAAGCCCAGCAGTGTGCTGTGAGAAATGGAGCAGAATAAAGGGATGGGAGATTGGGCCGAAGAGGCTGGTTTTGGTAACAGCCCGAGCAGCCATCCTGTCCATCCTGCCTCCTCTTCTGGGGCTGGAAAGCCCCGTGCCCCCATTACTTGTGGGGATTCTCCGAGGGGTCCCTTTCATTGTTCACAATGCTAGAACTCTCGATATCTGGGCCAGACTTTGTTGGGGCTGCCTCCCGGGAGCAGAGGCTGGAAGCGGGCCATTGACCAGCCCAGTCCTCCATGGGCAAAGGGATCTGAAACGTGCCTCTTCTCAGCCCTGCCCTGCCCTGCTCATTTTCTCCTGCCTCCTGAGGGTTTCTGGGGAAATCTCACTTCCTGTTTTTACACAGTCAGCTTGTGCATCGGGGGCCGCCTGGCCAATGAGCCCAATCAGGTCAGCAGCGAGAGGCCGTTGTCAGTCTTCCTTCTGCGCTGGGCCGAAGGAATTCTGAGCAACGTGGCCGGCTGCTTTGGGCTCTGCGTACGCAAAGATGGACAAGTTAGTGTTGGCAAAGCTCACTCTGAGATGTATTTTCCCCTAGGATCCTTATTCTCTTTTTGATCCTAGCGGGAGGAGTGGGCATCAGGCATTGTCTCTATTTTTAGGGGGTGAAACTGAGATTCAGAAAGGGGCACACAGCTGCTAAGTGTCCCTGGCAAACCTAGCAAGCCTTTACTCTAACCATTGTACATCACAGCCTAAAGAGGTCACCCATAATGCTCTTTCCTTCCCCTGCCGGCGTGGGCTGAGGGCAAAACTTCTCAGAAACTCCTAAAACAAGGAGCTTATAATTCAGGACAAGATTACAAGAGGATAAAAATACAGATTAAAGAGAATTATTAAACAAAATTAGGAAAAAGGATTTTTTAACTAGTAAACAATGACTTTTCTGGGTCTTGGAAGAGCTGGATTCAAATCCAGTCTCTGACATATGCGTGACTATGGGTACACCTTAAAATCCCAGGGTTCCAGAAAACTGAGTTAAGAAGTTCTTGATTCTTCTTGCTGGAGAGAGTTTCCATAGTAGGAGCTCATCTTTGGGATGAAATTACAAGTATGGGAAGGAGAAAGAGGGGAGGAGAGACAGATAAACAGAGACAGAGGTTGTTAGTAGTTTTACAAAGCTTAAAACCGCATAGGCTAGATGTTCTATGAAATTAGACATAGATGAAACTTATTTTATATGGTAAAAAAAAAAACGAAAATATATAATATAAATAACAAAGAACAGAAAAATATAACAAGATATACATTATGTGTGTATATGTATACATAGACACAGGTATATAGTGCGTGTGTGTATATGCACATATGTGTACACATGTACGTGTGTGTAGGTTGTGTGCATGTGTGTTGTATGTTTTTTGTTGGTGACCTTGCTTTGGCTCAAAGTGATTTTTCCACCTTTTTTTGCCCTCTTAGGATCCAGTCTCTTAATTTCTTCAGGTGGAGTCCATAGCTTCCTCCCCTGCTCAGCTCACACCCTCCTCCCTCAGGAAGCCTTCTCAGATCTCCTGTTTCTTGAGGACAGAAACTGGTTTTGGCTCTTTTTGAACCCCAAGTCTGACACATCAGTGTTCGCTGACTGACCCATCACCTTAACCGTTACTGCTTTTTTGCCGTGTAGACACTTATTTGTTGACATCTGCGTCTCCTCCGGTAGAAGGCAAGCTTCTTGAAGGAAGGGCCCACTTCAGGTTTTGACACCGAGGCTCCAGCACAGCCCCCAGCCCCCAGCAGATGCTGAATCCCATTGCTTCTTGAATCAGTCGGAGGGGATGCCTCCGGGCTGGATGTTCCCCTTTGGAGCTGGATGGAGCTTTCCCCATGAGCCGCTCCGGGCCGCTCTCCGTCTCTCCATCTCGGTTTTCGTTAGCGCATCAAAGGACATATGGCCTGATTTCCTGCTGTGTCTCCCAGTGTGCACGGAGCCAGCTGCATGCTATTACATAACCTCAGAATTAAGCAAGCCCATGGCCACGGCGGCGGCTGTGTTCTACTGAATTGGAGATCCGGTGAGCGTTCCATATGGAAGGAGGCACCCACCCTGCATTGTTACAGGAATGGTTTTTCATTCATATCCTTGTTACTCCTAATAAACATCCCAAAGACAAACCTTCTCCAGCAGCCGCTAATGGGGGAGGCAGAGAATGGCTAAACCACAGCCGTGGAGGAAACCTATGTGAAAACACTCGTTGTGTCTTCCTGGTTACAGAAAACAAATAGAACTTCGTGGGGCGCACGCCAAGTCGGGCCTGCCAACTCAAATATTGTTTTATGAAGTCAGGAAAAAACTAATTTTAAAGGTTATTGTAGGTTATTTGTGGTCACTTCTGGTGTGCATAAACCATGATGTCATCCCAACCCTCCTCTATTTTTGTTTTGGGCTGATATGTCTTTGTCTCAACCTCCAGCCCGGCCCTCAGAGGCATCGCTGTTAAGTCGCAGCAAAGGTGAGATCTGAAAATTCCGAGTGGAAGGCAAAGCGGGCCGGCTGAGATCCCTCCCGCCATCCACGTTCTGAAGTCTCCCCTTTCCCGCTCATCCTCACTGGAGAATCCTAGGAGTCTTTGGAAAGGAGGATTATGGCTCCTTTGCGAAAGGGCATCAGGACTGTGCCCAGGAGGATATGAGTAGGTCCCAGCGGGCCACAGAGGCCTACCTGTGCCCGCCCATCCTGCCCTGGTTAAGTCCTCTCTCGCCCCCCATGGATCCCCCCAGAGTTCCTTGTGTCAGACCTAGCATCTCGGGAGATTTCTGACTCCAGCTGAGGAATGAGCCTTTTTTTGTTCCTGCTTTTTTTTCCTAGTGAGATCTCTGCAACTATGCCATCCCCCCTGACCCCAAGAAGCCCACTTGAGCCCAGCACAGGCTCTGCCGGCTCCTGCTGCTGTCAGCCCCTCCTCCTACCCCCAGTTACTTCATACACAGGTTCCTGTAGGTCAGGGGATGTTTCTTTCTTTTTTTTTTTTTTTAAACTTCCCATCCCAATTTGTTGATGTTCAGTCATTTTAGTCAAGTCCACCTCTTGGGGACCATGTGGGCTTTTTGGAAGAAATATGGCTTGTCATTTTCTTTTCATTTTACAGATGAGGAAACTGAGGCAATCGCAGTGAAGTGACTCATCCAGGGTCAAACAGTTCATGAGAATTTGGGTGGAAGATGAATATTCCTGACTAGCTTCCTGGTACCCCAATACTATATCATCAAGGAAACCATTTACAGAGCAGATACACCTGAAAACATCTCAACAACAAAAGCATTTAGAGAGTTCCTGAAGGTTGGCAAAGTCCCTCATGTGTAGTGTCTCATTGGTATAATAGAGAACGTGTCTGTCCCAAAGCCGGTAAGACTCGGTTCAAATCACACCTCTGTTGTGACCTCATGGCTGTGTGATCCCGGCAGGTCCCGTACCCTCTCTGGGCTGTCTGCTGAGCAGAGGACGAGCCCGGCTGCTCTTAAGGAGAGACTTTTTTTCATCTCCACTTCCCAGTGTCATGAGATCATGGGTCCAATTCCAGGAGCCCGGCTACGTCAGAGCTTAGGATAAGATCTGTCATGTGGCACAATTCCCTACAAGTGCATAAAAACAACTGAAGGAGACTGGACTGGATTATGTGGAAAGGTATGGAATGGAAGGGAATTAAAGTGGGTGCTGGAGGGCATATAAGAGGAGTGAAGGAAAATAAAATCCTGAGCTGGTGAGAAGCGCTCCCCTGTCGGGTGTCCTACCAAAAACCGCCCACTATGTGTGAGACGCAGGCTAAAGAAAGCTCAGAGGAGCCCAGGCTGCTCTCAAGGAGCTCATGGAATAATGGGGGAAGCCAAATTAGGGGAGAACAGGGGAAGGGCCGAAAGGAGGTCTGGGTCTGGAGCTTTGGAAGGCAGGGACTACTTTTGGTCAGCAGCCGGAGATGGAGGAAGGTTTCACCGTAAAGAAGACGGCCACTATATGGCCCAGACTGAGAGGGGGAGACAGTCTCCCACATGGGAAGATGGTGCTCACAGCCCGGAACTGTCAGGTCCAGAATAAAGAATGGAGAGTGATCTAATCCCTGGAGAGGAGGGGCCATGGCTAAGCTGGAGAGGGGAGGCTGTGTGTGGAAGTCACGCATCCCAAGTTTAGTTATTTATCTGTGAAGCAACAGAGAGAGCCAAGAGTTCTGAGCTGAGACATTGACTGATGAGG
>NC_133621.1:6518661-6606161 GCF_048593235.1 Sminthopsis crassicaudata | reverse complement strand
ACATGCATATATGTATATGTATCATATGTATACCATATGTTCCGATAGATAAATAGATAGAGTATAGGTAGGTTTGCAAACACTAAGATTTTAACTTTTTGCCATTTTAATTATAGAAAAAAAAAAGTTTTAAATCCCAGTAAATGCCACGCTTTAAAATAAAGATAGCCTTAGATTTCAAATGCTTGCTTGGTTTTAGTCAACTCTAGGAGCAAACTTTTATGGCCTATGGGTTTCCATAAGTATTTTTTATTAGTAATTGACAATAACCAAGTTTAACAGAAAAACACACAGTCATTCAATGCGTATTAAACAGTTTTGCAGCTTTGAACCCACTTTGTTTCCAGCATCATTAGCAACACCAACATCTGCTCTGTCTTCAAAGGGCCTCTTAAAAAAATCCAAACTTTACAACTGTACTTAAAATAATCTGTAGAAAGCAGGTGATTCTGAAAAAAAAAGTCTATAAATAGTGTGAATTGCTTGGCTTCAATTACGTTTGAGTGCCCTCCAATCTCTGTGGTAATAGGAATAATAAGCTGCAGTTTTAGAGAGAAAGAAGCAAAGCGGATTGATTTCCCAATCTGACTTCAGTTTTTGCCCAGGAACTAATTCCTGCAGAGGCTGCAGAGAAATGAGAACTCTTGTTACCCAAGGAAGCTTTGATTTTTCCAGGAAGAACCAATTTGTGCAATTTTCATTAAAACAATAAGTCACTCTTAAGAAACAATCCATCAGCTACTTGCTTATTATTGAACTGTGAAATAGTAATATTAGATTGACCAAAAGTCTGATAAAGAAATTTGCAAATCTAAAATTATACTTGAAAGACATTGGAAAAGATAGGATTTGGGTTGTGGATTTTCCTTCCATTTTTAAATCGGCCCAAGTGCCATCGACTCCTTTCTGTTGGGGTTCAGGGAATCCTTTGCCAAGCTCTCCCTAGAGCTGAGCATGGAGCTTGGCCACGGAACAGTTCCTTTCCCTTTGTGGATTAGATTTTGAATGCCCTGGGAGGTTATGTATGACTAGCAGTGACTGATTGATCTAGCTCTTCATTCTCAGCTCATTCGTGCAGTTTTTCGGAAGATCTTATTTCGCTAGCTGCGACTTTGGAAGTGTATATATGTCCAGTTTATGTACTTTTCGGTTCCTGGATGTGAAACATCACTTTCATATCATATAGGTTTGGTTCTGAGAATTAAGAAAAACATCTTATTGAATGTGGAAGAAAAGCTGGATGAGAACTCATCCACCTTTTGAAATTGGAACCTCTTCTTATTAACTAGAGGTCTTGGGGATAGAGGGAGGGCATTCTTAGTTTAGTTAACTTTCTTGTGATTTATTTGTAAGACCAGTTAATGGGGGAGGATGTGAAAACTTCCAATTTTGCAGGGGCTGTGTATGGAAAAAAAATTAGAAAGACATCTTTTGATTGTTACAGGGCCTTAGATCTATAGATAGGGTCAAGTCTCTGAGAGTATGCTGATGAGAACAGAAAGAAAAATTAAAAAATTAAAAAATAGACATATCGACAAGCTTTGTATTTGTTTCAGGGTCTTTGTTGGTGAAAGACAATTGATCAGGTGAAATCTGATACTCCAAGGGATATTTTTAAATTTTAATCAAATTATAGTTTGAAGTACGCTTAGAGAAAAAAAAATCAGGAGTTTTTAACCTGAGTTCTTGAATATTATTTAAAAAAAACATTTTGATCAGTGTCTTTCGGTAGAACTGGATTCCTTTATCACTTCTCTGTGTTTTATTATATGCAGTGGAAAAATATGATTCTGAGAAGGAACTAACTCATCGGTAGATTTCACTGTTCTGACAAAGGAATCCGGTATATAAATAAGAATGAGAACTCTTAATTTAAGCAAATCTCCAAGATGCCTGAGGATTTTTCTTCACACTGATTGTGGAAGAAGCAGCAAGCATTCTAGAGCAAGTTCTGGGCCAGAACCCAAAGTGCAGGGAAGCTTGGGAGTTAGAGAAGGAACTTTAATATCTGCTTCTGAGACCAAGAAGGCATCAGCTTTTCCAAGTTATCTGAATAATTCAGTTCTTCGCTAACTCCAGCCTCCTTTTCCAGGTTTTGTAGACGCGGAAACACGCGTCCCCCCAACACATCACACATATACACACACATTTCTCCCCAACTCTCACCCCTCTCACGCCCGGAACATCGCAGCTGCTTATTGGACCTGTAAAATCATGAAGAGTGATCAGAACTTTTAAGCTAGGAGAAAGAAGGGGAGGCCTGGAGCAGGAATGGTGAAGCTTTCACTACTGCTCCTCCCTTTACCCCTTTTAAGAAATACTACACATCCTATAGGCGTGGGACTCCACAGGCTATTTTCTGGGCTCCTGTCAAATCTGGCTGCAAATCTCGGTGTATCTCAGGCTATTTCAGACTTCACTTTAGACTCATTCTGATCTCAGTTAAATGACAGCAGCCCCGGGGGGGAAGGAACGGGGAGGCACTTACCCATAGAGCTCCGCCGTTCATTTCTAATAAGTCTGCCCCTGTACCGGTGGCCTACAGCCCAGAGCTCACAACACGAATTTGGCCCTCAAATCATTTCCAGCCTGACTCAGTTTCCCAATCACTATTTTAATCAGTTGAAAAAACCGCCTGGACTAAGAGGCCTCAATCAGCCATCAGATCTGCTTTGTGCTTGGGATTCCTTGTAAAATCCAGGATTATTTAGTTGCTATCTAGCTTAGAGTTCTTCCCGCTGACTTTGGGGAGCTGGGGCTCACTCCCAAAGTCAGCGCTCTCCACAAGTTAGCCCCAGACACCAAAATGAGCATGGAGGGTCGGCATAGACACAGCCGGTAATCTCATATGGTCCTAGTGGTTGTGTGGTGTGTATGTGGTGTGTATTGTGTATGTATGTGTGTGTATGTATGTATGTGTGTATGTGGTATGTATGTAGTGTGTGTATGTGTGTGTTGTGTATGTGTGTGTGTGGTGTGTGTGTATGTGTGTATGAGGGTGTATGTATGTGTGTGTGTGTGTGTATGTGGTGTGTATGTGTGTATGTGGTGTGTGTGTGTGTGTGTGTGTGTGTATGTATGTATAGGGGGGAGTAGTGAGGATTCCTGCTTTTTTCATCATTATTCATCCAGTAGATCTCCTCTTAAAATCTGAACTCCCTCCAAAGTGGAAAGCTGCTTTGGACTAGTAATCTCTCTGGGTTCTCCTGGAAGAAAAACTGGCTAAAAGACCGAGAATGCCGCCACTAAAAGGAACCTCAAAATCGAACTGACGTAGAGATTCCTGAATCACAATAGTCAGCAAGTTCTGAAACCCTGCTGAAAGAAAGAAAGCTGGAAGAAACTTTTTTTTTTCTCCTGTTACACAACCTGAATTGCAGCAAGTCAGTTGTTTCTCAGATAACATTGTCACTTAATAAGGCAGATATCCAAAAACAGTCCATTTACTAAAATGGGGCCTCAGGCTTTTCAAAATTTTCTTTTTTTTCCCTCATCACAATTTCTGTTGAATTATTGTTTTTTAATTTCAAAGAACTATTTGCTAATATTTTATTATAATAATATATAAATTACTTTGTTTCATGATCAGATATATTTCAATATACTGAGGCTTTTCGAGAATTGTTTTTATTGCTCATTCTTGAAACAGAATATGTATTTCTGTTTATTGGTCTCATTTAATAAATAAGCTTCTTGAGAACACAACTCCATTGAAGTATCCGAGAATGCTTCACACTTTATGCTGGAGATTATTTAGAAAAGAGTGCATTATTTCACATGTTATTAATCATGACTGAAATTAATTATTAATTATTAATCATGAATGTAAAATTTCTGAATGTATCTGAAGAAATATATAACTTCATAAATGCATACATATAAACTTGTTAGTGAGTTTTCCTGTTATTTTCCAGTACTCAACAGAGTTCACCTTTGGGTATGAGCTCGCTTTATTTCAATAGAAATTTTCATACTCAAATTGTAGAAGGAAGGAGAGCGCTCCTATGGTAGGCCTCTGTGATATATTACCAATGTAAATGGGCATTCTTGGATAAGTTTCACATTATCTGCAGAGAGCTCTTGCCAGAAGAGCCAGGAGATGGTAGGTGGGGCTGGTTTGTAGAAGAGATGGCATTCAGCCATGAATCAGTCTTCTTGGCTTTCCCAAGTAATATGGTGCCTGCTGGATTTTTGATGATATATGTGAAAAAAAACAAAACAAAACAAAACAAAAACCAACTAAGTTCTAATATATTTTGGAGTCTGTGAGTGAACAATTTTAAAAGTATCTTAACAAGACATCCTCCTAAAGCAATGATATTAACTGACTAATTTTAATATCCACTGACTTTTAAAAAAGAGATGGTATTCATTAATACCCTAATACAGATCATCATCATAATAACTGTAAGACTCTCATGAGTAGAGTCTGAAATTCTCATCTTGTTGGACCTTTTGTTCTCCAGTGTTTTACAGACCTGTACCAACCTCTATATTTCCCTGTGAAATGACTGTTATCACAACCTGTACTTCATGTTTTCCATCTTTAGTTAGGCTCATTATTTGTTTTAGTAAGCATTCCTTTTCCCCCTCTACAGGATGGCAGGAGTAGTTGAGTTTTTGCCTACAGGAAAATTCAGCAGATTTTGGAAATCTGAAGGAGAGCTGTTTATATTCTGATATTTTTAGAGACTGCATTTGAGAACTCATACTTGGTTTGGGATTAGCCAGACAATCCAATGAAAATCAGAGAATGAAGAGCTTACTTCATCTGCCAGGGAAGACATGGGATGATGGTGGGCATTTCTAAGAAAGGTGGGCTTCCAAAATAAAAACTGAAATGAAAGTACAATTCAGTGAAATCCAGGTATATGATTATAGAAAAGGGATATATAAAAGGGATGAGAATACAATGAGGAAGTAGGATATTCCTACTGAAATTCTTGATGATATTTAAGGGGCTTCCCAAAAGGGGCTTTAAGTAAAAGCAAAAAAATAGGATATTCCTACTGAAATTCTTGATGACATTTAAGGGGCTTCCAGAGTAAATGCAAAAAATTTAGGGAGGGGAATTTTTATTTTATAGGCATGGTAATTGAGACCCAGAGAGGTTAACTTCCTTGCACATTATCACACAGGGAGGAAATATGAGAGCTAGCATTTGGCTCCATGCCCTGTTGAAGTATTACAATCTTGTTGTAGTACCATATTGCCTCCTGTGAGATAAAATAGCAACCATTACTATACAAAATAAATGAAAAAGTAAACTTGAACTTGGGATGGATAGTAGTGGAAAACTGGTAGGCATTGCAGAGGCAGCTGGATTTATCTTCAGAAAAGGCTCCTTTTAACAGCAGCCTTGACTCTCCTTGTCTTTTTCCTCTTCCTCCTCCTCTTCTTCTCCTCTTCCTCCTTCTCCTCCTCCCCCCTCGCTCCTCTTCCTCCTCATTAATTTACTGGTTTTTCCATTTCTTTTTATTTATTTGCATGTTTTTCCTACATATTTTGACACAATCCTATATAATTACAAAATCAGAAAGTTTTTCCCTTTTCTTCTAGGCTTCAGGATAGAAATCACAAAAGAAAAAGGTAAAGGTGAGGGCCCCTCCCCAAACAGAAGTAAAAAGAGAAATGAGACTCAGATGAACACTTCTTTTTTGATGTGGAAGGCAATTCGAAAAGGAAAATTGCATCCTGGAGCATCTTGGAAAGGCATCACTTGGGACAAGTGTAGTGTCCCTTAAGGGGCTAACTCAGATGTACTTATTTTGTAAAATCCACTCACTGGAAAAAGGGGTTGAGTAAAGGCTACCTGTGCTCTCATTCATAAAACATCAAAAGATGAGGCTCCTTAAAGGGTGCGATGAGCAGACAGATGATTTCTTTCTTAGGCACCTAATTTTATTTATTTATTTAGCATTTTGCTAAAAAACAAAAACAAAAAACTAAGCAATAGGCCAGCTGTTAGTAACTCCTCTGGAAGTTCGGATCACTTTTCCTCCAAAGCCTCTTATTAGTTTGAATTTTCAGTAGAGGTCATCAGGACTTTCCTTCTGATATCACTAGCAAGTCGTAAATGGTTCTTGAAGAAAAATGTATGTTGTGCTTTCAAAGTCTCCACTAGAAAACCTCAGTTGTGTAATGGGCTAGATCCTTAAGTACACCATCATTATAGCTTGTATGGGTTGACGTCCCTTCTTTATAATTTTTTTTTAATAGTCACAGGATAGGGCAAGCTTCCTCTCTGAGGAAAATGGGATCCCCTGCTTTTGTCCTCCCTTTACCAATTCAATTCTAGCCAAATGGAGACTTCATTTACATATGGAGCTTTTGCCTGCATCAGAGCATCTGGATGTTTTCAGCAGGACAACATCTGGTGACAAACAACTGGGAGGAGAGATTGACGCCAATAACAAAAACCATAAGAGCAAGGCCTGCAGATGCCCAGGCCTGCCACTGCTCGCTTGCCTTTTTTCAGTTGTCACCTGTAGGCTTACATGAAGATAGGGCCAACGAGGGAAAGCTTCTTGAGATGGAGACTGCCTTTGGATTTATCTGTGTTCGATTCCCTCCTGTCCAGGCTCTAAGGGAGTGGTAGTTGCACCCACAAACTAGGGGCTCCAGCCTGTCTCTACTACAGATGTTCAGGGAGATCTGGAGCAAAGGTGGCAAGCCTGTTGTTTGTCTCCAATGTTTTACAATTAGTCACCAAACCCCAAGGGATTCTCACTCATGCTGAGATATTTGAAGACAAATCCAAGTGGGTTGTAGTCATGCCCCATCCAGAGGCAAGCTCCAGCTCTCTAGGGATGCTATCTTCTGCTTTCTTGCATTCTCTTACAGAAGCTTTATTCAAAAGTGAGCATGGGAGGCTGAAGGCAGCCAACTGCCCTGGCCTGGGCTTGATATTTGTGGGTATAAACACATGTGTAATATATACGTGTACCTATGGATACATCTATACATATGTGTACATACATATATGTAGTTATATTTTTAGAAAGGAGAGAGAGAGAAATAGAAAGACACACAGAGAGAAATGGACAGAGAGGGAAAGAGAGAAGAGAGAGAGACATACAGAAAGAGCGGGAGAGAGATAGAAAGAGAAAAAGGGAGGGAAAAGAGAAAGAGGAGAGAAAGGGAGGGAGAGAAATACACAGACCAATAGGTAGAGAGTTAGAGACACAGAAAAATGGGCAGAAGCAGACAGACAGTCTTGGGATATAGGAATAGACCTTTCTAGCAATTTAGGAAGATGGCAAAGTTTGACTTTCAGATGTGAGTTCCATGTTCTGTCTCTATCCCCTTCTCACTCCTGTGCTTCTGCCTTTTCCCACTTATTTCTTGACATTCTCATCCTTCTGTCAGTCCGTTTAAAGTCATCTGGGTACCATCTTATTCTACCTTAGATTGCAGGAATCAAAGTCAGAAAATGGAACGTCAGCCTTGCTTCTATCAGTTACTATGACCAGGCAAAGCATTTCTTTCTCTAGGCTGCAGCATTGTTACCTGTCAATTGTGAGGGTTGAGCTAGGATTTTAGCTTTAGTGCTCAAAAGAACTTCAAGGATTCATTGAGTCCATTCCTCATCTTGCAGTTAAGGAAACTGAGGTCCAGAGAAGCTAAGTGTCTTTCCTAAGATCCCTACACAGATCTGAACCCGGGTTCTTTGGTTCCAAAGGCAGGTTTTTCCCACCTCCCTTTCAGCTCTAAATCTGATTCCTTCAAGTGGTATTTGTTGTTTTTAAAATGGAGTTTTAACCAATGAAAAGTCATTTCAAGCATGTTGCATCAAGAGTATTGGGCTAAGTGCTGGGTTTTTCCAATGGTTGGAAGCCATGATTGACCTCAGAGCTTGACACTGCGCTGGAACCATAGACACAATATTCTCTTATTGTTTATGTTAGAGAGATTTTATCCTCTTTTAGGCAGATGTGGAAACTGAGGCTTAGAGATGGTAAGTAAAATGGTCACACAGCTTGTAAATGGTAAAATGATTTGAATTTCGGGCTTCTACCATGTCATAGTTGCCAAGTCATGCCACCTTCCCAGGACATAAGAAAGATGATGTAGGACTTTTGTTTCCCCTCCTTCAAGCCTCTCTTAATGTAGGAGTAGCCTTGCATTGGCTCAGTTTAGCACAGCTTTGCCTTTAGCTATTCCTCTGGAGCTGCCCTCTACTGGGACCTGAGTTTTCAGAGCCAGCCCCATGATAGAGCAATGGAATCTCAACAGTATCTCAGATATCAGAGATATGTAGCTCATGCAGTGCATAAAGTGTCACCTGGTGAGTCAAGAAGACCTGAGTTCAAATTTAGCCTCAGACACTACTCATCGTATGACTGAGCAAGTCACTTAACCATGTTTGCCTCAGTTTCCTCATCTGTAAAATGAACTGGAGAAGAAAATAGTAAGACACTCCAGGATCTCTGACACTAAAAAGTCCAAATGGACTTAGGAAGAGTCGGACAGTTGAAAATGACTGAACAATAATAAAAGTCCAATTGACCTGATAAGGGAATGGGGAGAAGCTCCTTTTGTAGTTTTTGCCTAGTCTTCATGGGTATTGGGATGGCCCTCCTTATTTCAATACCTCTAAGGCAGTACATTCTATTTTGACACAGTCTTCACTATTAAAAACTTTCTTCTAAGTTAAACCTTGGCCATAACTCCCACCAGTTATTCCTGATTGTTCTAAGTGGAGCCAATCGGATTCAAGTGAATTGTTCTTTCATCAAGGAACAGAGAGACTTTCAAAAAATAGAAGACAATGGTCATGGTCCTCCAGAGTCTCTCACTTAGACCACCCCCCTCCCTTATACCTGTTATTGACACAGTCATAATTCTGGGAATAAATTCAGCTCCTAAATCATTACCTGGGCATCAGCATGCCAGCAGAGTAAACATACGGGGAAGGATCCCTCATTCTGTAGTTTATGGGTTTGTACTGATACCATGCAAAGAGCCAGGGCTTCCCAAACACTGGGCTTTTGTTTGTTTGCTTGTTTGGTTTTGGTTAATGTTAGTTTTTCCTCTTGGGGTGGGGCAATCTCTCTCTTTGAGGGATAAGTATAGTTTGGGGTTTGGAAAGAATCTAAAAGTAGATCTCTTGATTCGAAGAGGATCGGATCCTAAATCTGAAGCTTTCATTATCCTCAGAGAACATTTAATCAAATTCTCTCATTGTATAGATGAGGAAACAGAGGGTCAGGGAGGTTGTGACTTCAACAATTTGAAGTACCCGAGCCAGGAATGGACTGTGAGCCTCCAGGGGACCTCCATCTCTTCCTCTGTGTGATGTTCCTAGTATTTGAGACTCAACATGTGCAGACAGAGATTAGTCCCTCTCTATCCTCAAAATTTTCTCCCTGTTATGACTTTTGTCAGTAGTATTAGCAATATCCTGCACTAAACCTTTGGGTTTATTTGTTCTTTCCTCTCCATGTTGAAAGAGCTGTCAGATCTGTTAATTCTCTCCCCTTTCCTCAGTATCTTTTACCTGTATGTATCCATGGCTTTCTGTTCTGTCTGACCCACCTTGTAAGACAAAGGACTGACATTTCTTTGGTCCTTGAGGGTATGCAAAGTCATACATACATAGGTGTGTGTGTGTGTGTGTGTGTGTGTGTGTGTGTGTGTGTGTGAAATCTCTCATGTTTCTTAAAATAATCCTGTGAAAGAAGGGCAGTCCTCATCCCTATATTACAAATGGGGAAACTAAGGCTCATGGTGGTTATGTAACTTGCCATGGTGTGCACCTGTATCTGGTAGGATTCAAACCCCCTACTCTTCCTGTGTCCAAGAGTAGTTCTCTCGGTCTATGTCTAAAGTCCAAACCCTTCTTGCTTTCACAGTTGCTAATCACATAGGAGGACAAGAAGTAATCCCTTTATCTTTGATGACCTACATAATTCTCTCTCTCATAATTGATTCCCAATTGTATGTGAAAACAATTTTTAATATTTATATTTTTAAAATGATATGGATTATACATGTGTAATCATGCAAAATATATCCCCTTGGTAGTCATATTGTGAAAGAAAACCCAGACCCCCCAAAAAATAAATAAAAAAGTATCCTTTGATCTCTATTTAGATTCCAAAGATCTTTCTTTGGAAGTTCATAGGACTTTTCATCATGAATCCTTTGGGATTGTACTGGATCATTTTATTGCTGAGAAGAACCAAGTCATTCACAGTTCTGCATTGTACAATATTGTTGTTACTTTGTTCACTATTCTCTTTGTTCTGCTCACTTCACTTTGCATGAATTCCTGTGAGTCTTTCTAGGTTTTTCTGAAAGCATATTGCTCATTATTTCTTCTAACACAATAGTTTTCCTTTACCAGTTTGGTAGTTATCCCCCATTTTCAATTCTTTGCCACCACAAAAATAGTTACTAGAATTACTAGAAGTATTTTTAGTCAAATCTTCCTCTTCTTTAAAAAAAAAATCCATGGGGTATATTCCTAGCAGTGGTATTGTTGAGTAAAAAGATATACCAAGTTTTATAGTTTTAAATATATAACTATATATATACACACACACATATATATATAACTATCTCTCTCTATATATATAAAACTATATATATAACTATCTATCTAACTATATCTATCTATCTATTTATATAACTCTTTCTATCTATCTATCTATCTATCTATCTATCTATCTGTCTGACTGTCTATGCAGGCCTTGGGGCATAGTTCCAAATTTCTCTCCAGAATGGTTATGGCAGTTCACAATTCCACTAGTAGTGTATTAGTTTTCCATTTTCCCCACAATCCCTCCAACATTTATTCTCCTTTTCTGTCATATTAATCTATCTAATAGATGTGTTAGGTGGTGCCTCAGAGTTTTAATCTGCATTTCTCTCATTAATTTTTACTTAGAACATTTTTATATGATGATAGCTTTAATTACTTTGTCTGAAAACTGCCTGTTTATATCCTTTGACTATAATGCCAACTGAGAAATAATTTGTATCCATACAGAAACTACCTAGTTCTTATAACCATTATAAGCTATTTATTTTTGATGAATTAAAAGGTCATCATGTAATCTTGGTAACCTCCTAGTAGTGCAGTTTGACTACACAAATCAACTGAGCAGCCCCTGAATGGATCCTGTGGTATCCCACTTCTGAACTCTTTATTACACCCAGTCTTAGGTCTGAACTACCTTCCCTTCTGAACTGATTTATTGACATTTGACTTCTCCCATTCCTTCACAGACTTTGATCACCCTCCTCAGAGCTCTGTGTCTGCACTCTTTTTATTTTTTTTTATTTTTATTTTTTTTTGCTGATGGGTTATTATGGTTTTTAAAAATTAAATTTGTTCCTAAATTCACTGTGTTTTTATAGAGGTCTTCCCTGGCCTGCGAGGGCAGGGGCCATCTCCCATTTCATCACCTTCTCTTTTCTGTTTGCAGAGCCTTTATGAGGGAATGCTTACAAAATCTGCACTGAAGCAGATGTATCAAGGTTCCTCACCATGGAGGTCGGGTGGTTGGATGGTGGGGAGAGCTCCTGGGAAGGGACATCTTAGAAGGGGAATTCTGTTCAGAAGGAACTCTTGTGCCAAAGCTAAGAAACTTCCTTAAGTCCTTTTGGTTTTATTCATTCTAAACTCTTTTCTTCTCTCTCTCTCTCTCTCTCTCTCTCTCTCTCTCTCTCTCTCTCTCTCTCTCTCTCTCTCTCTCTCTCTCTCTCTCCCTCCCTCCCTCCCTCCCTCCCTCCCTCCCTCCCTTCCTCTCTCTCTCTCTCTCTCTCTCTCTCTCTCTCTCTCTCTCTCTCTCTCTCTCTCTCTCTCTCTCTCTCTCTCTCTCTGTATATTTCAGTGATAAACAATCACAAGTTTGTCAAGTGGAAGACAAAACAATTGGACTAATGCAATGCTGGTTCTCTCCTTGCTCAATGCAATGACTCAGTACAAGCTTAGGAAATGAGTCTTTGGGCCTGCCTTCAGGGCTCTCCTCCCCATATGGGAATTGCTCCCATTCTCTGTCCCTCCCACCCAAAATTGACGAGGACAGCAGAGGGGGAAAGCAGAGCTCCTTTTGTGCTGAGAAACTTTCCCTCAGAAGCAATTGTTAGATACCTCTCAGAGGGACATTTTCCACTGACAGAAGATTCATGCAGCATGCTGAACCAAACTCCCAGAAATCTGTGTCAGGTCAGAAGGTGCCCTTGGGCCCATTTTATAAAAAAGGA
Organism: Sminthopsis crassicaudata; assembly: GCF_048593235.1. Lineage (NCBI taxonomy): Eukaryota > Metazoa > Chordata > Mammalia > Dasyuromorphia > Dasyuridae > Sminthopsis > Sminthopsis crassicaudata. The sequence continues at coordinate 6,593,948 of NC_133621.1, read as the reverse complement.
TACTGAGGCTTGGGGAAGTTATATAACTTATTCCACAGGCATATGGCTTTTTAGCATGGGTGGTAGTCTGGATCCATGCCATTCTGAGTCCCAGTCCAATGCTCTCTCAGCTCTCTGCCATGTGCCAGGCACTCTGCATGCATGAGTGTGTGTATATGTATAGATGTACATACATACATGCATGCATACGCCCCATGCACAGAGATTTCAAGCAGCTAATAAATGAGGATTTGAATCCAATTTTATTCTGACTGGATCTCTGCTACTATCTCTGAATGTCTCAGCCTCGTAGAAGTAAAAGGGAAAATGAGAGGGAAATGGTAGAAGATGAAGATAAAGGGTGGAGAAGGAAGGAGATAAAAAGGAAGGGATAGAGGGGAAAGGGGTTGTGAAAGAAAGGTAGAGGGAGCCAGAGAGGGGAAGAGAAGGGATAAGAGAGAAGATAGAGGGAAGGGGATGAGACAGAAGATAGAGAGGGAAAGGACAGTGAATATAAGAGGGGGATGAAAAAGAGGGTAGAGGAGGAAGAAATAAAAAGAAGGTAAAGAAGGCAGAAGGAAAGAGAGAGAGGAGAAGAGAGGGAGGGAAGAAGGGAGGGAAGGACAGAGAGGGGAAGGGAGGAAGGGAGGAAGAGAGAGAGAGAGGGAGAAGGAGAGGGAGAGGGAGAAGGAAAGGGAGGGAGAGGGAGAGGGAGAGGGAGAGAGGAGAGGGAGAGAGGAGAGGGAGAAGGAGAGGGAGAGAGGAGAGGGAGAGAGGAGAGGAGAGAGGAGAGGGAGAAGGAGAGGGGGAGGGAGAGAGGAGAGAGAGAGAGAAGAGAGAAGAGAGAGGAGAGAGGAGGAGAGAGAGAGAGAGAGAGAGAGAGAGAGAGAGAGAGAGAGAGAGAGAGAGAGAGAGAGAGAGAGAGAGAGAGAGAGAGAAGAGAGGAAAAAAGAGGAAAAAAGAAGGGAAAGAAGAGGGAGAACCAGCCCAGAGCACAAGGGAGCCTGAATCTTTCATACTTAGTTATCGTTGCCCTTTACCCTGTATTCTTCGTTAGCTCTAGTTTCTTTCCATTCTGCCTCAAAGCCTCATCCCTTACAATATGGAACATGTCCCAGCATGTAATTCACCATAATAGAGCAAGACCTCAGTTTACCTTTCCCTCACCCTTGACTTTAGAGCTGTCTCTGCTTCTTCCCTGACCAAGTGCTATCTGCCCCTCCTGAATCCCAGTTTCCTCCTCTGCTAAAGATACCCAGATCCATCCCTTCCTTTCTGTCCCTCCTGGTATTGTACTTGTTACCAACCAGCTCATTTATTTCCTTAACCAGTAACTCTTATTTTTGAATTGTATGCATTGATTCTTTGACTAGCTTTCCTCTTGCATCTGGAATAGCCCTTTCTCTCCATTTCTGCCTTCCCTAAAAGTATCCAAAGGCCACCTCCTCCTCCAGGTTTTTCCCAGCCCCTCTTCCATCCCAGCTGCGGCTAGCTCCCCTAAGTTATCCATACGCTTTCTTATATACACGACTCACCTCCCCAGTCTAGATTTTGAAATCAGTGGAGAGTTTCACTTTTGTCTTTGGATCCCCAGCCCTTAAGGCAAAGCCTGGTCAGTAACGATTACTAATGAGGTCTTTGTTAATTAAGTGTTTGCACATTGTTAATTGTGTGTTCATTGTTAATTAATTGCATGCCCACAGTTATTTACATAGATGAATGGGAGCTGGGATTACCCCTTAGGGGATGGAAGCTCTTCCTGCTGAGGTGTATGGAATCCCGTAAAATAGGAAGCTGATCTTGGCTTTCTGCTTAGTTCCCTGGGGTCACTCCAGCTTTGGAAGAACTCTCACTTTCTGGGGAGCAGAGCTGAACATTCATTTATCATACTAGGTATTTCCCAACATTTTCAGCATTTTACTGAATAAGAATATTTCCTCTTTCCTGAATGTTTCTTCTATCAAATGCACATTTCTTTGGTTAGCTGCAGGGACATGTAGAAAGTGGGGACAAACTTCTCCCCCACTCCCATGAGTCTTTACCCAGCCTCAAGTTGGGACTATCATCCATCTCTTCTTCCCAAGCTCATTTCTTTTTGGAAAGACCTCCATTTCCATTGCTTTCTTCAAGACTTGGCCCAGGAACGTATGCTCCAGAGGGAGGAAACAATATCTTTGGACTAAGAATAACAATAATTGTCATTTATGTAGCATTTGGAGGTTTCTAAACTACTTTACCAATATTATTTTCTTTCCTCCTTACAACTCTTTGAGGCAGGTGCTATCATATTCCCATTTTACAAATGAGTCAGTTGAGGCTGTGAAAGGATAAATAGCTTGCTCACATAGTTACTTTGTATCTGAGGTGGATTTGAACTCAGCTCTTTCTGCCTCCAGGCCCAGTGCTCTATCCTCTGTCCCACCCATTTGCACACAGGTAACGCCTAGCAAGGATGGGAACTGAAGCCAGCCCTTGGACTCTTTCCCTTTAGCACTCTACTTTGCACTCCCCCAGGATTTGCTCCGAGACTTTTGATCTGATTTATGAAGTTTTCATCTCCTGGATGGTGGGTGTGGACTGCTGTCATCTCTTTCTTGGCTTGCCGTAGTCCATAGCCCTTCATGTCTCAGCTTCTACAGAGATTTTCCATTCCCTGGGTTGGAATGACCTCTATGAGGGATTATCTGCAGCCTCCTCCCTTCTGCCTCCCAGCTGTGACTGAGGGTCCACTCTGTTCATTGACAATAGGGTTGGCCAATGATTGGATCAGAGGCCAGACAGAGGGAATCTGCTATTATTGCTTTTCAACTGGATCTTAAAGAGAATTCAGAATGATTTCTTAGGGTGCTTCACTGGGGAGTGTACTGAGTTTCTGTTGCCCTTTGAGATATTAACTACCCAAAGGCTGAGCTCTTCTATCCCATAAATTAGCACCAAAGGTTCAAAACATGCCATCATCAGAACCCTGTACTAGCTAGAACTAAGGGAGGAGAAGCCAGGGGACTCATTTTATTCAGCTCACACACAGCCTTGTAAGGGCATATGCCAGATGCTATTTATAAAGAGTCCAAGAAAAGTTATGACATGAGTACTTGTGGACAGTGTAAACAACTTGGACCATAGGGATTGGGTCAGAACCTGTCGTGAGAATCAGAAAAGACTTTCAGGAGGAAGCAGCTTTTGAATTGGGCTTAAAAAGAGAGAGGGACTTGAAAGATGAAAGTAGGGTGAGCATTGAAAAAAGGAGGAGATGGATGGGGTGCTTTGAGGCACGTTGAGTTGGGGTGCCGACCAGTCCAGTTTGTTTGGAGTATAAGAAACATGAAGCCTGGAGGAGTATGAGGGCACAAAATTGTGGAGGTCCTTCAATGCCAGGCAAGGCAGTGTGAATTTTAGTTGCTGGATAGTTGGTTGTTGTTCTTAGTGGTCAAAGAGGCCCCAAATGACATCATTTTGTCTGGGTCAAGGTTGAGTGTGTCCGGCTGTGGCTTGCAGGTTCCACCACCCTCAGGCACAAATAGTTCATTTGACTTTATTGAACTTCATTCAGTGGATTCAGGGAATGGTTTTGAGCAGAGGAGTGATGCTTCCAGATGTGGACAGGAAGGAGATAAGGGTGACGGATCATTGTGGAGAGAGGAAAGAATTGAAAGAGGAAGTTGGGGGAGGCCACGCATTTTAACTCTAACCCTGGCTCTGGCTGTGTCTCCTCAGGTGGTAATGAGGACCTTGACTAGAGAGGGGGATGATGGGAAGGAGATTGTGTTCAGTTCTAAGAGATGGCTCAGAGGCATGAGCAGAGTGTGGCTGAATGGGTTGGATCCATGGACAGGGGGCATTAGAAAGAGGGGCAGGTCTGGGGGGAACAATAATGAGCTTGATTTGGGACCTGATAAGGCAGGGCTGCCCTGGGACATTGGCTGTAGGTATTTTGATGGGAGACTGAGCATGTGGATTTAAAGCTGGGGTCAGCACTTGTTGCTACTGTATAGATAATAATCCCATTATTATTAAAAACTACTTTTTTGATGCTTTTTTTTTTTTTTTTTTTTTTTTTTTTTTTTTTTTGCAATATGGTTCTCATGCTTGATCTAATTTCCTACACCACCACTGAGAGGGAAAGACAATAAGTATTACTATCCTCATTTTCTAGATGAAAAAACTGAGTTTTAGAAAAGATTAATGACATGCCCAGGGTCACATAGTTCATAAATGTCTGAGGCAGGATTGACACTCAGGGCTCCCTGACTCCACTACTGCAGGCAACATTACTTCAGGATATAAACATAAGTACAGGAGATTAAAAAAAAAAATCACAGAATTATACTCCAGGACAGGAAAGGATGGTAAAAGCCATTTGATCCAGCTCTCCTTTCTGCAGGCACAGGAGGTTATATGACTCCTCTAACATCACAATGATACAAAATATCAAAGGTTAAATTTGAACTTAGACCCTCTTGAATGAGGTTGCTGAAAGAGAAGGGAGACAAGAAAAGAGAATTAAAAGCACTATTTATGACACTTAATGTCTTTTGAAAGTTATATTAATAAACCCTAACATTGATAATATTTCAAAATGAATCAATCCACTTTAATTTTGTGACAAGCATTTATTAAGAACCCTCCATAGGTCAGATTATATACTAAGAGATGAGGATAAGATTTCACTGGAAAAATAGCTTCAAATCTCAAAGTGTTTACATTCTGTTAAGGGAAAACAAGATGGAGAAAGAAAATGAAATACCAGCTACATGCAAAGAAATTTCTGGGTATCCCTGGTGATTATGAGGAGCAAGGGAATAGACAGCCTTCCTGTAGGAGGCAGCACTTGAGCTAAGGTTTGAAAAAAGCCAAGGATTCTAATACATGAAAGTGAGGAGGGAGGACAGCCAGGGCATCAGGGCCAACCTGAAAATGAAGATGGGAAGTGGAGTGTCATTCAAGGAACAGAAAAGTCAGTTTAATGAGGAGGTGGGATATAGGAAAGAGGAATATATCTGGAATGATTGAAACAATATTCTGAATGTTCTTGTTTTACCAAGAAATTATTCATTATCACTTGGAGCTATAAGTAAAAAGCAGAGTATAGACTTATCAAGAGGATAGTCAAACTCTTCAAACTGAGTACAGTTGACCAATTTATAATCTTTTGAGAAAACTGAAACATCCCAAGAAGGTGGTACAAAGTTATCTGGAAGAGGAAGTCGCAAAGTTGAGTGGTTGGAGAGGTAATGGAAAGCCAGAAAAATCAATGAAGCTCGGCAGTTGAATATTTGTGTCTTTTATATTCTGAGAAAAAAGTAAAATATTAACCGAAAATTGATTACAAGTTATACAAGCACATCCATACTTTTGTCCCACGTGAGCAAAATCACTCATGGGAAAGCACTATCTTTTCATCATTTAGAATGACAGGGTCCAAACTACCCATAGGCCTTTGTTGTAGTGCACAGTTCTCTAGAAGCTTAACAAAGTAAGGCAGCATAGAGCCCTTATTCTGCATATGCAGTAGGCTGAGAAAGGCAGCTTGTAGCTGAATTGTAAAGCCAGATTATATTCTAAATTTTGTACTTCATCCTAGAAGCTGCTAGGAAGTAAGCAGGGGTATGATTTGGTCAGACCTGTTCCTTTTCAAGATTATGTTAACGGTTGTGTGATGATGGCTTTAAAAGAGGTAAGTGAGAAGCAGATCTTAATTTAAGAGGCTCCTGAAATAGTCCAGTAAAGAGGTGATGGGAGCCTAAATCAGAGTGAGCATCAAGATGGATTTGAAAAATGTATATATAGAGTTAAAAAGGTTTTGACAGTTGATTAAACAGGAGAGAGAAGGGAGTAAAGAGGAGAGAGAAGATTTATGGACATTTAACATCTGATTGAATGGAAGGATGAGAATGCCTTTAACAAAATCAGGCAAATTATGGAAAGGGGAAAGTTTTAAGGGAAAAATGATGATGAGTCCTATTTTGGACAATAGAGCAAATAGGAAAATTGCCTCCTTTATTTCAAAGGTTGAAGGCAAAAAGAAGAGTAAGGGGAAGGTCTAGGATTTAGGAAACTTTTTCTCCCCTAGCCAAATGATTCTCTATTGTGAGGATAAACTTCTGAAAACCAGATCCTAGAGTTTGGTTTATGATAAATTATATACTTCTGAAAATAAAGAGTTTTGTCCAATAAACACGAAAGAACCTCCTGAAGAAATGTTGATTTCCTATAGTCAAAGCTAGTGGGAAAAACAAGGCTGGTAGGTGGTCATTCACTAAGAATTGTGGGGAAAACAAACAAAAAACCTCAGAGCAAAATTGTGAGACTCTAAGAGGTAGAACATTAACAAAACCAAACCAAAACCTAAACAGCTGTAGTAGGGAAACAGGGCGATTCATGTAGTTGTAAAAAATATTGGGAAAAATAGTTAGATTAATAAATCATAGAGTGGAGCTGCCAACCTAAAATAAAGTCAAATGAGTGATAAATGCCGGATGCATTGAGGAAAAATGGATTTCGGAAGACATGAGGACAAACAATAAAAGCCCATTCAAGAATGTAAGGTCAACTAGGGAGATTCTTCCAGGCCTCTTGAGGAATAGGGAGGAGAACATTTTTCTGGGAAAGGGTGGGGAACATGCCAGGAACAAGGCTAGTTTTTCCAGGGGAAAAATATGAAAACTTAATAGAATCAGACAGTGGTAATTAAGGACACAGAATAGTTAAATGTTAAGTCTTTGAAAAAGATTCAGTTTTTCAGAGCCAATGACCCATATTCCAGAATTGCAAAACAGGTAACGGACAAAATTGGAGAGTTCATTGAAGCCCATTTCAATTGAAAAAAGAGAGAGAGAGAGAGAGAGAGAGAGAGAGAGAGAGAGAGAGAGAGAGAGAGAGAGAGAGAGAGAGAGAGAGAGAGAAAGAAAGAAAGAAAGAAAGGAGTAGTAGTTTTTCATCCTGACAGGAAGAAAAAAATAAGGCAGAGGAAAGTGTCGAGGGATTTGCCCTCCGTATGAAAGAACATCTGGGCCGGATGGTGCATTTGTAATGATCAAACAACTACTAGAGAGCAGGACTACATAATGATGACCCAGACTGCATGAGAGCAAGTGGTCAACCATTTGACTCAGTAAAGTTTCGATGGTAATTGAAGGATGAATTAAAGATCAAACTGGATTAATTTGCATTGGAGAGATTATTACCAATCTTGGTGAGGAGATTTAGATATTGCTGGATTTCTTTATGGTAGAATATGGCAGAGTATCAGAATTCCTGATCCCAAGATGTGACATAAGAGAAGGAGGAAAGTGTGTAGTCAGGGATATGTAGACTCTGACCTTGCTGCTGATACCTACTTGGTGTATAAACTTGGAGAAGTTGATTATATTCTAACTCCATTAGGCCATATAGAATGGGGAGGGGGAACCCTAATACATACATAATGATTCTTATAGGCTGTATATTGACTTAGAAATTACATTACCTCTGTTCAATTGTATTTTTATTTCATTAAATGTTTGTTAATTATAGTTAAATCTGGGTCAAGCCCAGTTCCTGGCCATATTCTAACAGTTGATACCTCAGCTTCCTGGGACTATTTACTAAATCACTGATGAGTTAAGTCCTGCATTGGTGAAGGAAGTTCTGATTTCAGAAATTCCCCATGACAACATCACAGCTTTCTAACCCTCACCCCTCATCTCAGCTTGAGTCAAATAACAGTATCATGAAGGGAGCCAACTGATTTTCTTTTCCTTGACAAATTAATTCTTAAACAGGGAGTGCTAGGCACACCCCACCCTCCAGGACCTGTGTCCACATCCTTGCTCAGGAACGTATTGTTTATGGGACCATGGGTCCCAGGATCATCATTTGTAAAAAGAAGAGGGTTTTGTTAGCTGTCTGGTTGTAAAGCTACGCTCTTATGTTTCTATTCAATTTCTTAGGGAAAAAATACAAATCATAGATTCATAAATTACAACCCTAAGAAGTATCATATTTTTTGATTTGCACCAGTAAATCATGCTGGTGCAAAAACTGAAAGCATTGGTCATTGGCCAGTGTCATACTGGAAAGATTTATTATGGATTGTATTATTCATTGGGAAAAGTCTTAGGTTTGGAGCCTGGATTTGAATTTGCCTTGTCTCACTGGCTAGCTTTGAGACTCTAAGAAAGTCATCTTTATGACTCTGGCCATCAGTTTCTTCATCTGTACAACAGGGAATAATGATAACTATGACTAGTGCTTACTACTACATGAGGCTATTGTGAAGATCAAAGGAGAGAAAAGACATAAAGTTCACTGAAAATGGGCTGAGCCTTGTAGTTTTAACTGTTTCTTGAATGAAATGAGACTATCCTAGATCATTCTACAATTAACCAAAGGGGATCTAATCGACCATAGTATAGTAAGGATGTTCAGGAAGGGTGCAATTAAGCAAAGGAAGATCCCTTATCTCAATAATACAGAAAGAAATCTGGACAGAAGAAGGAGTGTGGTGACACAGAGGACTTTGGGACATCTATCAAGTTTGAAGGGCTTGGACTCCACATGAATGATTATTGAGCAGACCACAATCAGTATGACCCAAGGTCACCAGTGAGCTACTTTAATGGAGGTATAACTTGAACCATAGCCTTCTGGGCCAATCCAGTCTTGTTAGTATCTATATAAGACTTGCCTTGTGCTACTGGTGATTCCACTGCTTCACACTATGCCTCCTCCTTACTCTCCCCTGCCCCCATAGTGAAACTGAAGCTATGGAAAACAAGGTCTTAGAGATCAGATCTTAGATAGTTGGAGGTACCATAAAGTAGTAATCAGGGCATCAAGTTTGGACCTGGATGCCTCTTTCTGTGACAGATTTGAGACCCATTTGTGAAAGGCACTAACACCTTAAGGATTTAGGATATCATTTCCCTTTAATGATAGAAGTCTCTTGAGTCCTTTTTATCTTGGATGGTAAGGTAGTGCAGTAGATACAATACTGGGTCTGGAATGAGGAACATTTGAGTTCAAATCCAGACTGAAATATTTATGAACTGTGTGACCCTAGAGGAGTCATTTAAGTCCTGTTAGCCTCAGTTTCCTCATCTGTAAAATGAGGATAATAATAGACCCTCCTACCAAGTGTTGTTATCAACTCAAACAAGATAATTATAAAGCACTTAGCATAAGAACTGGCATATAGAATATGTTGCTTTTCAAAAGTGGTAAAATGAATTGTCTCTTTGGGGAGCTTCCTATGGTGACATTGATTCATTGCTCACTGCTTCTGGAAGGGAGGAGACCAGATCCTGGCAATCAAGGAATAACTATGGATTAACAAGAGTAAACCTCAAGCCTTGGGTTGGAGGAAGAGGGAAACATTGTCTTTTAGAGAACAGTTGAGGACTGTGTGAAACTAATGATTCTTTGGTTTGGCCACTCGTAGTTACCTCCAAAAAGTTCACTCAATCTGGTTCTGATGAACAGAGAAATCTAAAATCAGGAGTCCTATAGGGTCGTGAGAGCCCAGGAAGAGAAGCTGTTGGACAGCTCTCTCTAAATCCTTCAAGACTATAGTCTGTTCCAGGTCATACTCAATGGTATACTTGAGGCTAAATCAATCAGTAGAGTTTATCAAGGAATGTGGGTAGAAACTGTGTATTCTTTACAGTCCTGTGAGTCCAAAGAAAGCTAAACTTCATTTCATTTCATTTCAGAGAAGGGGAAGAGTCAGAAGTTTAATCATGTGATGTGTCCAGAAGCATCTAAGCTTTCTTTATCCACTTATTCCCTAAAACTTTACTGAACAAGATACATGCTGGATTTTCTTAGTTTTAGACCACCATTTAATTGGAGTAGTGCCTACTCCAATCTAGTCAACAACAGATCATCGATATGATTATTTCTCCATGATTGCTACAAAAATAGGAAATGAAACAAAGCAAAAAACTCTGTTAAAGTTTAGATACTATATTTACAACGTATTTCTTATCCACCATGTAGTAAACCTATTTTTCTTTTTTATAAAGCTTTTTATTTTCAAAACACATGCATAGTTTTCAACATCCATCCTTCAATATCTTGTATTCCAATTTTTTCTCCCTTTCTTTCCCTTAGCCTCTTCCCTAGACAGCAAATATTCCAGTATGCTAAATCTATTTTTTAAAGGGAAGGAAAAATTTTATTCCGCCATGGTCTATTTTTTTTTTTTTCAATTATCAACAATTTATTTTTTCCCTCCTACTTCCCTTTCATCCTCAATTAAAAAAGGGAAAAACAAGCCAAACTTTTGTTAACAAATAGACAACACCAAGTCAGACAAATCCCCATCTTGGCCACAATCAAAAATATGATCTATTTTGAACAAAGCCATGCTAGCTCTTTGTAATTAGAGCCTCTCCTTCCCTAATTATTTCCTTAATATACATTCTGGCATAGATTATAGTGGCTGCTGGCAATGTTATTCTCAGGAATTTTTGTTAGACATGGCTTGAACTAGAAACTATTTAAGGACTCTCAGAATCTATGATTTTGTGATTTTTTTTCAAAACATGAAGAAAAGCTCATTGGCTTGTTATTTTCTTACTGTAACTACTTCCCCCTTTGTGCCTATTTGCCCATTTTCCTTTGTTGGCTTCTTTATTTTTTTCTAGTGTCTTCCAAAAATCCCTACTAACAGACTCACTACCACATTTCTTTGATTCTTTTAGTACCCAAGGCAGAGACTCACTTAAACGAGGTGACTTTGATTCATCAAAGACGATAATATTGCCATGAATTTCAACTCTCTTATTTCTGGTTTTCTTCTGTCCTCTTCTGTGCTATCATCCATTAATCCATCCACCCATCCATCCATCCACCCATCCATCCATCCATCCATCCATCCACCCACCCATCCATCCATCCATCCATCCATCCATCCATCCATCTATTCATCCTCTACCAATACTTTCAAAAGTAGTTAAGAAGCTATCTTCTTTCCTATGAAAACTTTCACCTTTCTTCTAGCCAGGAGAACAATTTATCTCTCCTCCAACCTATCACAGTATTCTCTATCTCATTTCTTCAACTTTCATTTGGTATGTTGTGTGATTGTTTTTTGTTTGTTTGTTTGTTTTGTTTTTGTACTTCTTGTTTCCTTTTTCAACTAGATGATAAGTTGCAGGAGTATGTGAGATATTTTTCATTTTCATATGTATCCTCTGCAGGACAGAGTGTAAATTTTCCCTAAACTGGATCCCTAGATTTGGTGCATGGATCTAGTGGAATTATTTCCTCTCTGGTCTGCTACGAAACCAGATAAGGAAAAGGGTGAGATGTAGGACAGGTAGCATGGGATGGGGGAAAGAATGGTGGATTTGATTTCAGAAGATTTTAATTCATTTCTAAAATTGGATACTTTCTGGCTTTGTGCCCCCCTGAGTCTCTTTCTTTATTTGCAAAATGGATAGAATAAGATTTTTTTATTATGTTCCTCACAGGGTTCTTGAGAGAAAAATACTTCATAAACTCCCTGTGCAACATAGTGAGCATATATAGAAAAAGGGAATTAGTAAAATAGCAGTATCAAGAACAATAATAATGATTCCAGAGTGGAATTTAGATCATGGAAGGCATCTTAGAGACCAAATATTCCAAATCCCTCATCATACGAATAAAGAAATGAAATGTCAGAATAGTGAACTCAGTTATCCAGATTCACATGAGTCTCAGTTACAGATCTAGAATTCAACCTTCTGTCCTCGAATTCTGAATCTTATGTGCTTCTTACACCTTCACATTGTGCTGAGGGAGCTCATTAAGTAAGCTTTTGGTTCATTAAGACTCAGGAGATGTTTCCTGAGCCTTAATGAACCAAAAGCTTACTTAATGGAGTTAATAATGAAGTTATTTCCATTCCTAACATTAAATAAATGCTTTCCATCTGGTTATTTTTCTGATGGGGACTTGTTAACTTTGGCTGGTCCTGATCAGTGAGGAGGAGACTTTCCTATGCCATAGAGCTCTTATAATGTCATCAAATCATTCAATGTAGGTGATACCCAGTTGTCAGAACTGGGACAGAATCCTCCATGTTGATTCCTTTTTCTCCTTTTAAAGGAACTGACTCTTAAAATAGTGGGCAGAGAACTGCATTTTGTTTGAAATGAATTACTTGCCTTCCTGAGAAAGAGGCAATATAAATGGAAGGCAACAACATAAGGAAGACTAAGGTGATGATATAGCTAAATAAAGATTCAAAGAAAAATACTGATCATTAATTACCAGAACTCTCTCAATTTCTGGTGATTTTTTTTCAGCATTTGGATATCTAGCAATGACTTATATGCATTTTTGCTGTGTCTTTTTATTTTTGTTGTTTTCTTAGAATGACTTTAAAAAGATAGAATGGATCTATCTCATTACGAAAAGTGCTCCTTTTTGACACAAGGAAGCTAAAGCACTATTTTCCTAAATCATATAGCCAAAGATTGGCAAAAACCAGGTCAGGACCCATTTCCTCTCTCTGCCTACTTTTGCTTTTTCCAGTAAAAGCATTATTTATTTGTCTTTCTCTCTGTTCCTCCCACTTTCCCCTCCCTTCCTTCTTTCAAATATATATGTACATATGTACTCACACATAGTTGTATTTTTTTTTGCTTTCCCATTGCTTAGATTATCCCCTAAATCCCTTACTCTCCTCTTCCCAGAGTCGTTTTTAATAACACAGATTTCTACAAAAAGAAAAAGAAAAGTAATAAACAAAACCAATGGACATAAAATGATATTATTGGAAATGCTAACCTCTTCCAACTCTTCTGCTCTCCATTCTGGAGGGCAAGCTTGTTCTTAATACTTGTGCAACATCGAGTATTGATTATTTTGTTATGATTGTTCTTTTCATTGACATTTCTTGAATCATTGAATATATTGTTTCTCAGCTTCTTCTCACTTGATTTTGTTTCAGTTTGAATCATTCTCTCCGGCTTCTCTGTATCTGTATATGTGATGGCATTATATTTATCCACCAGCTGTAACACAATGATACAATCACATTGCCTCCTTGTCCTCCTACAGCTTGTTTAACCACTCTTCAATTGATGGACGTGTACTTTGTTTCAAATATTTTGCTACCGTGAAAAGTTTTAACATTTCAAATTTTAAAGTTTTACATTTGTTTAAAATTTTTAGATCAGAATATAATCCAGGCAAGGCAAATCTTTGGTGTCTATGTATTGATAAATTCCTTTCTAAATATATGTTTCAGTGTTTTAACTAAAACTCTGCCCAGTGATGGAGCTAAGTGATGCTGTTGGATCTCAGGACTCTAGAAGATCAGTGCAGGGAAAAAAAGATGCTCAAGTTCTATTTTTTTTTTTTTGAGATTCTGGGGAATGTCCCTCCTCCATCATGCACAGAGACATGTGACTCTAAAGTGATGAGAAGAACTTTTGTCTTGGAGAATCCATTCCATTGCTTTTCAGTCACACCGCTTATGTCTGATTTAAAAACACAACCCAGAAATGAATAGGAATTCTGTGACAAGAAAAGCACTTGAATTTACAGAGCTTTTGTTATTTCAGTAATGCTCAACTTTTTGTGACCCATTTGGGCTTTTCTTGGCAAAGATACTGGAGTGCTTTGCCAATTCCTTCTCCAGCTCATTTTATAGATGAGGAAACTGAGACAAACAGGGTTAAATGACTTCCCCAGAATTATACACTTAATAAGTATCTGAGGCCAGATTTGAACTCAGAAAGATGACAGTTCTTGATTCTAGGTCTAGCATTCTATCCGCTGCATCACCAAACTCCCAAGGTCACAGAACACTTAGCTTGGAAATTCCTTCTTCTTCATATTTATAGTATAGATTATCCCAATTGTTCTTTAAACATGTTGCAGATAGTAATCTTATCATTTTAAAGTATGAAAAGCAGCAGGGTGTAATGGCTACAGTTGAACACTATAGTCAGAAAGCCTAGGTTCAAGTCTCGTCCTCTGAGAATGCTGTAAGTCCCTCTTCGTGATTCAATAAGGTACAAAATCATTATTGAACTGCATTGGTAAAATATATTTTGCATAATAATCAAATCCTAGGTCAAGTCTAAATAAACCAGTTAATTTCTCATGCTTCTACCAGGGTTGTAGAACATTATACATTTTACATATTCTAGAACCTTTAAATAAGAAAGTTCTATCTCATGCTACAAGTTGGGAATCTCACTTACTAATAGCAATTAATTAAGTATATCCCTAAATATGTTCAAATTGGGGTCTACACATTTCTATGAGATGCCATGGGAGGTCACAGAATAAAATGGTTCTGATAAAATTAGTGAAAAGACACCAAAACCTCAGATTAATTTTCTCTACTTGTTTCCCTTTGGTGATTGGTATTTTTGCAGACTCTCGGATGAATGATGAGATCTTTTTATTCCATTGTATATTTTGGCCCTAAGTAATTATGACTTCTGTGATCTAAGATTCCATGGATGATTATAGCATTGCATTTTTATGGGGAGTTAATTTGTGGTTTATTACATGTACTTTTATTTTTCATATAATATTCTCTAGACATAATCTAGATGTTAATGTGGCTTAAGCAACAAATTATAATTATGTGCAATGTGAATAAAAGCAGCTCCTTGGCTATTTATTGAAGGAAAACTGTTTTTAACTGAAACTGTTTAGCTATGATTGATCAATTGATACATTTTTGACTTTTCATTCTGCTTATTCATTTGATATCAGATGCTGAGATATAATTTTTATGCTTAGGTACTGACTAGTAGAGAAGATTATATTTGATTCTGTGAGAAGAGATGGTCCATTGATATTGTTTATAATATTTAATTTTAATTTAAAATATTTTATAATATTTGACATTTTCAGTAAGCTTTCAAAATTCTGAGTATCTCATTTGGAGTTCATAGTAGCATATGAAGTCAGTATTTACAAATACTGTTATTGCCATCTAAAATTAAGAGGATATTCCCTCTAATTTTATGTTTCTTTTCTTCTAAGTCATTGGTTAATTTTTTTAAAGATAGAACTAGGACAGAACCCTGTTAGGGATATTCTTAGAAATATCCCTTACAGTTAAGGTCATCTGTATATTGTTATTGTTGTTTTTATTATAATTTTACATGAAATTGTTTAACAATTAACACTGGATTTCAGTGCAGTATATAGTAAAGTTACCAGTTTAGACTTAAAAAAATAACATTGCCTCAGTATAACTTCTTAATGAACCCTTAAGTATCACTATTTTCTTTTTGAAAAGTCAATATTTATTGAATGTCTTCTAGAATTTCATGGAAGATTAAGCTAAGGACCAAATGAGATGATACAGAGTTTAATTTCTGGGAAAATATGTTTCCTCTTTTAACAATCAAGATACTTGCCTATGCTCAGTTTTCCTTAACTTTTCCATGTACCAGCCTGCCACCTTCTCTGTATCGAGGCTCTTGTCATCCATTGCAGATGAGTTGCATGATGAATAAAGTAGGGGAGCAGGGAGTGGAGGGATTGAGGTGCAAGCATTCAAAACTACTCCTTCTGAGTCATGACATTTCTTCTTAGTTTCTTACTTGAATTTCTATTTTGATTATTTCTGAATTTGCCCAAGATAATTAGCCTATTCATGCTTTGACAGAAACAAAACAAAACTATACAAAACAAGGCAAAGCAAAACAAATAAACACCACAAAATTATTTCCTAGTCTCAGCCTCTGGAGAAGATATTCCCTTTTTTGATTATTCTTGTAGATTTTCCTGCAGTGTCTGACACTTCATTTGCTATTTCTTTCTGGACCTGAGGCATCTAGCTGATCTTGTATCATTGCAGCATTTACAATAGTTGTATTTTTTTCCATTCTAATAATCATCAGAAAAAAAAGCAAAGGAACCTCATCGACTTTCTGTTTTGATCATTTAGAGGATGCTGTTCCTAACTGGAAGAGATGCTTACAATACTTCAAAGCCAAAAAGTGATCTCTTTATCTTACTTGATCCTTATAACCCTGCTATGGCACCAAAACAACTACTGCTTCTCTTTTGACAGGTGAGGAAAGTGAGCCTTAAAGGTTAATCGATTTACCCATGATCACCCAGCAAATAAATCAATCTTACCAATGTAAAAATTTGCCTGCTATATGTCAATAAAAATTAATTAAGTCACCCCTAATATAATGGCCCAAACTGCTTCTTTTGGTTGAGACACATGATATTAGCTGGTATTGATGATGATGTCCCTTGCAACTGTTTTTTCCAGGTTTGCATTGTCAACTTTTGCCATAGTAAGTTTTGTAAAGAACTGCTCATAGTAGTGAAGTTGTTCCAAACACAGATGTTTCTTTCAATGCATGTCTCTTTAAAGTGGGAAATTCATCCGTTTACTTATGTAACATTTATGGAACTCAAGCAGTGGGTGATAGTTCTACCTAACTTTTAGCTCATCATCATCTTGCAGTTGAACGATTTCCTCTGGTAGGTTAGTAGGCACATCAGCTGGTTCCACTTTCACTAGTGTAGCAAAGATGTGCGATTATTTGCTTACTTGTCATGTCCTTGACTCTTGAATGAATGCCTCACTTAGTTTCACACATTCACTAACATATTCAAGTGTCTTAGAGGGCTTTTGAGCTTTGAGAGTGGGGAAATGCAGTGCATTATTCCTTCTGAGTTGCACTTTCCACAAGTTTTTCACGTTTGATTTCACATTTGAAAACTGGGAGCTGAGAAGCTGATTGGGGCCCTGCAGCTCGACTTCATCCTAAGTTCATAAAACCCCATGAGCCTTTCCTTCATCTCAGCCACCTCACTTCACAGACATAAACAAGATCACCATAATCAGAGTCAAGCTCATTGAGTAATTCCTTAAACTGGTGGCTGTTAAACCCTCTGCTTTTGACAACATTTTTCATGATGCTATCATTAACATCAGTGTTGAGCCCCAGTGACTGCACAGGGACTTTCTTGGTATATGATGCAGTGGCATGTAATTAAATCACATGGATCGAAACTGAGATGATTCAGTTCTCTCTCTTCTCATCACGATCGCTGTAGTTTTGCCAGTGTGTGAACACTATTGCAACGTGTACATCTCCCAGCCTGCCTGGAACCAACTCCTCCTCTGAGTCACGGCAATACAGGCAGATGGGCTGTGGACAGTCGATGAGAAGCACACTTATCTGTCCCATCATGTGCTCATATGTGTCCTGTTTATTTCATAATGGATGCTCATTGCTTGTCCCTCAAAATTTGTTATTATTATGATTGACTTAATATAAATTTATGTTGCTATGAAAAAATCTCCTAAGTTTATTGAATTTTGAGTTCTGCCTGCGGTTGCCTTGGCAGGGCCAGACCAGATGATTTCCTGGGCCTTTATGGCCTGGAGGCTGGACATTCCCTGTTCCCGTTGTAAATGATGCTGACTGAAGGGGTCACAAATATTTGAATGTGGGGATGGGGCATTCTTACTACAGCATGTTTGTGGTAATTTGCTTTCTAAAGATTAAGTCTTACTGGAAGATTAATATTGACTAGTTATTCATGAGGAAAACCAGTGGGGGCTTATGATATAACCCTTTAGAAAACTATCCCTCAACCTTTAAGGCAGGGGTTCTCAAACTACGGCCCACGGGCCAGATGCGGCCCGCTGAGGACATTTATTCGGCCCGCTGGGTTATGACAAATGGGCTCAGGGGCGGAGACAGAGCGTGAGCTTTTGTTTTTACAATAGTCTGGACCTCCAACTATCTGAGGGACAGTGAATTGGCCCCCTATTTAAAAAAGTTTGAGGACCACTGCTCTAAGGGATTCCCCTAGACTAGGAGGAGTGTAGGAAATGGCCTCTGAGCCTCTGGAGTGAGTTTGGCTTAGGAGAATAACTTCAGACTTTGTTCATTGTAATTATGCTTTCCTCCTGTTATTCAGTTCTGCAAAGTATTTAGAAATTATAAGGTTCTAGACATTTACCATATGGAGTTAAGAATAAAATACAGCTTACATTCTACTATCTTTTGTTGCATACCCTTTTTAGATAAGATAATTTAATAAAATTCTCTTAATATCTTTAGATATTTCCTTTTTTCTCTTTGGGATAATATGATAGCTTTTTAGAATTTTGTTATTGAGATTTTTTTCTTCATTCAATGAAATTCATTTATTTATGTATGAAATAGACATTCCATTTTACTACACCTTGATTGGGCTCCTGAAACTTATTAGATATGTATTCCTGGGCTATGTCTTGATTTTTGCCTTCCAAGAATTTGAAATCTAATAGTTTGAAAAAGATCTGTATATAAATTTACAGAATATAAATTGTATATGTGTGTGTGTGTATATGTATGTTTATACATTAAGAAAAATCTAACCTGAATCTTTCCCTCTGAAGTCAGCATTAATTTCAGAATTTCATGTCTTGGAATCATGTTCTTTTTTTTCTTTTTGAAAATTTTGCACTTGATATATATACACACACACACACACAAATCCCAGCTTATCCTTGATTTGGCTCTTCATTCTATATCCAGCATACAAGACCTCTTTCTCCTAGGAATTATATTATAAAGAAATTTATAGTAATATCTGTATTTGAAATTACTTTCTGACTGAAGTTTAGGTTTTTGTGTTTTCAGTTACAAAACTTTTTTTTTTTTTCTGGTAGGCATTATCCATATAAACACTCTCATTTCCAGTATGGGGAATTCTTATTTGTTATCCCTTTAGACTATTTGATCAATCATATCACCCACAGTATAGTGATTCCCAGAATAAGTCATGTTATATTTGGGAAGATAAAGGGATGGTTCTCCTTTTATTGCTCCTATGGAAAATTCTCTGGTTCATGGCTGTGGAAACCAATGATGTATATCCCATGTTGTTAAGCCCTTTTCCAAATACCCAAATCATCCTTGAATCCATGGAATGAAAAATGAGGGATGTGACATCTTTTGTTTTCTCTCAGTGACCCTTCAAAGTTCTTTTCCAGCAGATATTCAAAGGTCCAAGTTAGATTTTAAATCTACAAGGACTATTCTTTTTAGGCTCAATTTCCAGTAGCTTTCTATTTCATTGCTTATTTTAGAAGATTCTGGATTCTCATGGTGTGGACACCACAGAAATATACATATTAGATGGTATTGGATCAGATGAGCTGGAATTGTCAAAACACACATCCTCCTCCTCTTGCCCAGAACCCTTCTTTTGCAGTTCGAGCATGGTCTATATTGCGAGAACATTCTTGTGTGTTGTCCATTTAACCAATAAATCTGTCATCGCTGACTGGTCTCCATTTCCTCTGAAATAAACAAATCACGATTAAATTCTTTGAAGCCATGGACTGCCAAGAAACACAAAAGTCCCTTTTGCTACATCCATTGAGATAAAGTGGTTAGTGAATGGAAATGAGCTGAAACTGAAGGGGCCTCAGCCCTTGTCACACCTGCTCCAAAGTACCATAGGCTTCCCACCCATTAGAAATTCAAACAAACCTCAAATCACCGTATAAGGGGAAGGGAGAATGCCCAGCCAAGAAGTGAACGGTGAGGCTTTGGACACTACTTAAAGCAGGTCTGGCTCATCAAAATGTTGGAAATGGGAAAAGGGAGAGAAAGTCGGAAGTCCATCTTCCATGGGCTCGTGGCACATGCTGGACCAGACCTGGAGCTATTTTTCCTTCTACACATTGCTCTAATTCTATTTTAAAATGAATTGCTGTTGAGCTTATAACAACAGGCAGTAAATTCCATCAGCTATAGCTTTCAGTATGAAAGGTCCATTCACAATTTTCCAGTAACTTATCAAATAGCGAGTTTCCTTGTTTCTTTTGGAGAATATCGCTCTGAGATTGGTTATGTAGTGTTCCCTGGGGATGTAAACCAAGCAGAAAAGTGCTTTACTATAATGAGCATTAGACTTGTAGGTAAAACTTAGACCTGAGTTCAAATCCTGTTTCAGCCTCTGGCTATTTTTGTGATCATTAGTCCTATTAAGATCACTTATTAATTATTTTTTATTAATAGTTTTTATTTACCAGATATATGCATGGGTAATTTTACAAATTGACAATTGCCAAGCCTTTTGTTCCAAATTTTCCCCTCCTTCCCCTCATTCCTTCTCCCAGATGGCAGGTTGACCAATACATGTTAAATATGTTAAAGTATAAATTAAATACAATATATGTACATGTGTCCAAACTCATTTATTAATTATTAAGATCTCTTGGATGACCACCTTTATCTACAAGATCATAGAGTTAGATATATTGACCTGTTATGGTCCCTTTCTCTTCTTGTTCGTCTGTTACCCACTGTCAGTATGACCATGATATATGCCTACTAAAACCAAAAAGCAAAAAGTTGAAATCAAACAAATTGAGCTATAATTAGACAGAATATAATTGACTTTTATTCTTTATATCCTTGAATTTCATGGTTTTTGTTTCTGTAAAAGGAAGACAGTGCTCATATGGAAAGGGTCCTATGGTCTTCAGCTGGATGATGATCTGTAGCTTGCAAAGAACATTAGGGCTATATGCTTTGCATCTTATCTGATTTTACAGAGCTCTCTTGACCTCAGGCCCTTGGACTAATTATTTCTGGTTCCTGTAAAAGATCAAATATCTAGGAATTTATTATAACTAGACTTTATTAGACCCAATTTTAAAGTCAAGTTGTATTTTTTGTTTGGGGGGATTCTTGGTGAGGTCATGCATTTAAGTTCTTTTACTTAAGTAATACTAACACTAACTTCTTATATTCATGATCTATCCTATTGTTTCGTGAGATAGTAGGTTGTAGTAGTGAAATCATATTTGGACTCACAAAGAATGGAGTTTAAGTCTTCTTCTGACTGAGTGATATCGGGTGAGTCAAACTTTCAAGTGAAGACAATATTTGTAAACTACTTTGTATAGTTGTGGTTCAGTTGTTCATTCATGTCCAACTCTTTATGATCTCATGGGCTATAGCTGGCAGAGTGGTTTACCCTTTCCTTCTCTAGCAGATTCAATAAAACAGAGGTGAAATGACTTGCCTAAGATCACACAGTTAGTGAGTGTTTGAGTCTGGATTTGAAGTTAGGTCTTCCTGACTCTAGCTAACATGCTTGTTCCACCTGTCTGCCCTTCTTGGAAGATAGCAAGCACTTAATGATTGCTTGTTCCTTCCTGCTCTTTCCTCCCAGGTACCCAGGGAACTCACTAAAAGTTATTAGAAGAGTACTGTGTTTGGAGTCAGAATATATGGGCTTAAATCCCAGCTCTCCTAATTATTGATCTGATCTTGGACAAATACAAATTCTCTCTCAGTATTGGTTTCCTCAGCTCTAAAACAAGGAAGTTGAAGTAGATGACCTCTAAATCCCTTCTAGTTCTAAGTCTGTGAAATTGTTATTTCTTCTTTGCCATTCTGCATTGGTGGAGGATATTTTCATACTGGGAGTTTTTCACACTCATGAAATCATAAATTTGGACTAAAAATAATTATGGGGGCTTCCAATTTTCTCCCCTTTACAGGGCCCGTATCTTAACACGGGATTTCAGAATATGGATAAATCATCCTGATTACAAATCGACTGTTTTTTCTTTTGTGGGAAAACTTGGTAGATTTCATGGAACTCCCACTTTTGGAATTTTCACAGAGGATATAGTCATTGAGAGGCTTTGAGAAATTCTTTCATTTTTCAAAATCTCCAAAACAAATGAATTCAAATAAATGATTTTTTTTTAAATAAAGGAAGAAAAACAGCTTGTGCATTTTGTGGGTATTAAGAAGGACATGGAAACTTTGGAGAGAGTGGGGGCTCTCTCCATTGTGTGGAGCCAAGATTTCTGAGACCTGGCTTAGGAGACTGTGGAAAGTCCAAGTCGGCTTGATTCCTATAGGGGATTCAAACATTACTCACTCCTGAAACAACCAACTGCCTGGAAACTGTAAAGTTCCCTCTCCTCGTTTTCTCATTCTTCCTGTCTTTCCTCCTTTATTTCAAATCTGATGTTGTTGGAAGAGTTACTTCCTACCTCTACACGCCATTCCCGTGAGAATCTTGGGCAGCTGAGGGCTGTTCTGCTTTGGACCAATCTTCCTCCATGATCTTAAAACTGAGCTACCCTGTTTTGTGTAGAGCTAACCAGAGTCGAAGAGTTTATTTGCTTGTTAATGAGTGGCATTGTGTGGGAAATTCCATTTCTGCTTTTTTTTTTGTCTCCCCCCAACCTTTTTCTTGAGGAAGAAGGATTTTAGAAAAAAAACTTTTAAGATTCTTCAGTTAAGAAAATTAAAAAAATATATATACATATAAATGTACTTGAATTTGTATATGCATATGTATATTTATATATGTATACACACACACACACACACACACACACACACACACACACACACATATATATATATATATGTATATATACTCTTTTCTTTTTTCAAAATATAAAACGGTCTCAATCCCCAAATTGATTGTGGTTGAAGAATACATTCCTTCCTTTCTTTGTTCAGCAAACTTTAATAATCACCTGATATAACCAGGAATCAAGTTCTATATTGGCATTGTAAAGTCAAAAGAAAGAAATAGTATTGGATTTTGAGGAGTTTACATTTTTACCTGAGGGATGACATATATGATGAGAATTTCTCCTTGAGAAATTATTTTTATATTTATTCCATGGAATCACAGATCTGGATCTATTCTCTCTATTTCCTATTCCCCAAACAGTCCAGTGCTCTGAACAGAGGAAGTGCTTAAGAATCATTTGTTGAATAGAGAAAGTGAACTGGAGTACAGGGAAAATATAATGAGGAGAAGGGAAAAAAAAACCCAAATTGACTTAGTTTAATGAAGATAGTGATCATTTATATAGCATTTAAAGATTTGCAAAGCATCTTGCAATTTTTATTTCATTTGCTCCTCATGACAGTCCTGAGAGGTGCTATTATCACCCCCATTTTAACAACAACAATAATAATAGCTAATGTTTACATGGCACAATGATAGTGCCAGCCACTGTGATAAGCCCTTTACAATTATTATCTCATTTGATCTTCATGACAATTCTGAGAGGTGCTATTATTATCCTTATTTTAACAACAATAATAATAATTAATAACAATAGCTAATGTTTATATGGCACAATTATAGTCAGACATTGTGATAACATCTTTACAGTTCTCTCATTTGATCCTCACAGCAGGCCTGGGAGGGAGGTGCTGTTATTATCCTCATTTTGCAATGACAATAACAACAACAAAAAGATATTGAAACAAGCACTGTCTAAGTGACCTGACCAAGATCACACAGTTAGTGTCTGTGATTGAATTTCAATTCAAATCTTCCTGATTCCAGGCTCAGCACTCTGTCTCATGCCTTGTGTTTCTCTTTCTGGATAGAGAGCTGGATTTTGAGTCAAGAAGAAAGGCATCAATTAAAATGTTGACTTTGGAATTAACAATCAGTGTGACTCTGGACAAGTCACTTGAACTGTGCCTTCCCTAAGTTTCCTCATCTGTCAAATGAGGACAATACCAGCCCCCACTTCCCAGGAGTGTCTTGAGGAGAAGATATGATATTTACATACTTCAAAGCTCTAGAAACATGTGATTTGTTATTGTTGTTTTTAGTAAGACTTCTCCCCACTTCTGGGGGACCTTGGCCTATTATCTATCTTCCCTCTTATTTTGTTACTTTTAAGACTCTAGTCTCAATTGTTAATTTTCAGTAGTAAAATTACCTAATGAGGAATCCCTATGTTAGTGAAGTATTAGGCCTTTTTCTTAAATGAAAAATGAAACTGCGATGGGGAGGTAGGTCAGGGGAATTTGAGCATAGAGAAAGTTCATGAGTGAGAGACACTTTCTCCATCACCTGGACCCTGGTGAAACTTGGCTGATGTTGAGAACTCTTTGATGTTATGTGGTCCAAAAGTGGCCTTAGGAGATTGGGAAGACTGGGAAATATGTCATAAGTCATCTACCCCATGGTTTCTATTTCTTCATCCATTTTCATCTCCAAGGCAATGAGGATTTATTAAGCTCTTGCTGTGTACCAGGTATTGTGTGAGAATGGAGATGAACATGTAAGCTCCATCAAGTTTCCAGGAGCATGACAAGTTCAAGGGACAGTGATCAGCCAGGCCTTATCAGAGCAGTGATGGAGAGTATAAGGCTGGATATATACAGTGGAGCCTTCAAAACCTGGGTTAAGGAAGTGATGTGGTGACAATAGCCCATTAAGAGCCATTAGCCCACTGGGGTTGGAAGATAAGTTGGAGAGGAAGATCTTATAATCAGGAAAAACTGGGAGATTTCTGAAATTGCTAAATAATCCCTGAGGCATGCAAAGACATGACTGGATGAGAGTGTTAGTAGTGATAACTACTAACTAGGATAATTAGGAGACATTTACCAAGATAAAGTAATTGGATTTGATAGTTGATTAGATTTAGGGACTAAAAGGATATGAATGAGTTGAAGATTCATTCAGTGTTTTGAATCTGGCTGATCAAGTACCATCCATAGAAACAGAAGATGAGGGAAGACACAGACACAGATACATACAAAACGCATACATATGTACATGCATCATGTATGTATAGATAGATATAATGATCCACATTTTGCACACCTTGAATTTGAAGTGATGCTGAGACATTTGAGGGAAGATGTTCAAGAGGAAGTTGTAAATAGGCAATGGGACTGGGAATAGATTTGGGATCCACAAACGTGTGAATCTTGAAACCATGAAATTTTTATTTCTGTATTTATTCAGGGCACGTGGCTATCTGAATCTCTGCTTCCTTCTGAGCTTTCTCCTTTCCCATTTTCCTGGGCTCATTGTCACCATGATTGATGGGTGGTACTGTGGTACAATATTCATGGCACCTGTATATAACTATGAGGACATTTTTTTCAAAATTGAGTCAATACACATGTAGCTCACCTTAAAAAGACTTTCAAAGAATAGAGAGAACATTTCATTTGTCCCTCACATTCTTCCTGTTGTTGCTGCTTGAATAAACAGGGTGGATATTTTTTATTTTGGACTGAAAAGAAATCAACTGCCTTCCATGGCTTTCACGTGAAGGAGTCTATTTTTCATTCATTCATGATGTGATTTTGAGCTTAAAGAGAGCTTGTAGATAACCTAACCCAACTTATGCATTTTTCAGCTCCTGTGCAGTGACACTAAGTGATTTGCCCAAGATCATATAGACTGACTAGTGACAAAGTCAGGATTTGAAAGCAGGTTTTCTCACTCCAGATCCAGAGTTTTGCCTCTGTAAGTCCCGTCTCTCAATATTAAATGTTATAATAGAGTCTGAACTTAATGAGCAGTATGAGTAAAGTTTGAGAGATAGGATAGAGGTAAAATCTACAATGCTTTGGGAATGATTAAATGATGGCAGTTGGCAGAGGGATGAAGGAGTAAAAACTCGAAGGCCATCAACCAGTGGTGGACTGATCAGTGAGATCTTTGTTTAAATTCCACAATAGATAGATGTGACACTACGCAAATAAATGCTCTCCAACTCAGTTTCCTTATTGGTAAAATGTAGGTTATGCTAGCACCTACCTTCTAGGCGTATTGTAAGAATTAAATGAACTAATATTTGTAAAATGCTTTGCAAACCTTAAAATCATGTAAAAATGCTTAGTGACTTCCTCAAAAGAAAACAAATGGCATTTGGAGAAAGGGAAACATTTTGAAAAGTTTGCTGGTGGTTTTATTGATTTTGGTACATAAGATAATGAGTTCCTGAAAACATGTTCAGTTTTTGGTGTCCATAGGGAAATGCCTAGTAATGTCCACTTGATAGTAAGATAGGGCTAGAGTTTAGGGGTGATATTGGAGTTGGGTATGCACATTTCTAATTCTTTTACTTAGTGAAAGGAATTAAACCCTTGATAGCTGATAAAATCACCATGTAGAGAGAGAAGAGGGGAAGGGAAATGTCCATAGATCCACGAGGACTCTTCGTCCATTTAGGAGGAAGGAGAGGGTCAGAGTTCTGGCCCTGCAAAGGAAACAGGAATAGTGGGAGAACAGGATCCTCCAATCCAAATGCAATGTAGTTTTGGTCCTCAAGGAATTTACAGTCTAATGGGAGGAATAGGTCACATCTACAAATAAGCATGAGATAGTGAGGGAGGCCAAGAAGCAGTCTATTTATAGGACTCTGACAATTTGAGAAGCCAGGGAATACTCTCAGCAAGATCCTAGAAGGTTTTATGGAAGCTGAGGCAGCTTCTAAAGATTTGGAGAAAAGGGGAATCTTATGATCCAGAGGATGGAATGCCAGGTAGGCCCCAGTCAGTTGGGCCAGAAACAGAAAATATAGGAAAGATTAGAGTAGATCACATTAGTAAGTGGGAACCAAATGGGGAGAAGGAACCAAGAAGTGTCAATTTCTATTTTCAGGAAATAGAAACAAGAAAAGGGGGGTGCAAGAAAGAAGCCCCTGCAAGGAATTGGTCTGGTTAATTGTCCCATTGCCTTTCTGCGTCTCCTGGGGGATTGATGTCATCATCTGCTCTGCTGGTTCCTTCTCATTTTTTGTACCTCACAGATTAGAGCTACCACAAGAAATCCATGGAGAAAAGTGATTTTTAAATCATATTTGAGATAATGTCCTAAAATCCTATGTTTGGGAGCTTAGAAGCTATCAAGTCCAACTCTAATTCTTTTGGAGACTCAAAAAAGACTTGATGATGTGCTACAGTTAAGTGAGAAAGGCAGCATCTGATGCTGCAATGAGTGTAAAAATTTCAAGGTCATCAACCGGTGGTGGACTGATCAGTGAGATCTCTGTTTAAATTCCACAACAGATACATGTGACCCAATACAAATCACTTCAGTGCTCTCCACCTCAGTTTCCTTTTTGGTAAAATGTAGATTATGCTAGCACCTACCTTCTAGGGCTATTGTAAGGCTATTGCCGCTCTTTTCACAGCACCTTGGATGGAGTTCCCACTTTGTGTTTCCTTCTGAGCGTGTTTTTGTGGTTCTTTCCCTTGGTCCTCATGACACATCTATGAAGGAG
This sequence comes from Sminthopsis crassicaudata, assembly GCF_048593235.1. Classification (NCBI taxonomy): domain Eukaryota; kingdom Metazoa; phylum Chordata; class Mammalia; order Dasyuromorphia; family Dasyuridae; genus Sminthopsis; species Sminthopsis crassicaudata. The sequence continues at coordinate 6,566,971 of NC_133621.1, read as the reverse complement.
ATCGAACAGGTATTCCAGTTCCCATTTCCCAGATGGGGCATTCGATCCCCGGAGAGGGCAGTGATACCGTGAGCCAGGGACAGAGACAGGGCCCCAATACACATCTTCTGAGTCCCAGCCAAGAGGCCTTTCAAATCTCCAGTTGCTCAGCAGATCTTACCTCATTAATCACTCCATGGAAAAAGGGCAAGTGACATATGTCATCATTCCTGTTTTATAGAGGTCAGGGCCATGGGGAGAGTTGGGGGTGGGGTGGAAAGGACTCGGCCTCATCTGGGGTCAGAGTTTGTGTTTCTACAGTTTCTATCTATGTCTGCTCCTTCCCGTGCCTCATGTGACATGGAGGGACCTGGATGGAGACGAGAGAGGACAGATGTACAACGGTAACATACAAGTATTTTTTTTCTCATGGAGCAAGCTCCTATTTTTGGCTCTAACTTTTGAGATCCAAAATTATAGCCAAAACACACTGGGGGCTCAGGCCTGTGTTCTTCCTTGAGGCCCCTGGCATTTTTATGGAATATGGAGACAGTTTTATGTGGGACATGAAGGGCTACTATGAAGGCCCCAGACCCGCTTTCCCCTCCCAGCTGGGCTGGCAAATCCTATCAGGCTTTACAATCTGGCTCTCATTGTGTGGTCAGAGTTCAAGGTTGGCCATCTTGTCCAATGAAGCTATGCAGGCACCTATGTATGTATATGTATATATGCTTGTTACAGAAGACACATTTACTATTACATACATATACATATGGTTTTATACATATACACACATTTATTTATTTAAAGAAAAAAGTCCCAATGGAATGGTGGAATTTGGTATATATGTAATTCATGGAATCACTAGAATTATTCGATTAAAACATCATTGGTGAAGTGTCCCAAGTCAAATTTTGTTTTTCTATGGCTTACTTTTCCTTTTAGTGATATTTTTTAGTATTTAAAAATCTATTATTCCATCTTGTAATTTCCGAGTTTGGAATAAATGGCAACAATGATACATTTGAGAAATGACCATGTTAATTGTTTTAAAGAAAAAGAGAAAAAAAACTTAAAATTTAACTTGTATTGAAAATTTTCTTTTTTCTCTTCCCTCTCTTATCTAATGAGAAATCTCTTCTTTAAATAACAATAAAAATAACAAAAAATATGAGCAAAAAAGATGTAACACTAACCATGACAAGAGAGTCCACCATTGTGTACATTATGAGCTATTCCTTCATTTGAAGACTCCATAGTCTCCTGCTTTTGGAAAGATGGTAGAAAGGTATAAGAAAACATTCTTCCTCTTTTATTTCCAGGTTAACATTTAAACATGTAATTTTTTTTCCCAATAAAGGAGAAATGCCACAAACCTTTTTTAAATTTTATCCAGATGTTTGGACCTAGGAAAGGAGCCCCATGATGATATTCCATGTTGTGAAGGAGTGCACTTTGCTGTCTCTGTTACTAAATTAGATAAAAGGAAAAGCTCCAAGTGAGCAATGATTTCTATGATTTTTTTTTTTTTTGTCACTAATGATCTTTTCTCAGATCCAGGTTTCTTGAGAGTGAGGATACATATTATAAGGTTTAAATAAGAAAAAAATTGGAAACAATATATAATTATCATCATTAATGTTGCCATCAGCATTATTATTATAATCTTCCTTCAAAAAAGCCAGGATGCCTAACTATTGCTTACAATAAAATAACTGGGGAAGAAGAAGTTTCCGTTGATTTCATCTCATTTTCATTTAAGAGAAAATGATTTTAGCATTTTATTAATTTCCCCCAAAAAATGCATGTCACTTGGCTAACCTAAATTGTTTTTGTTGTCCGATGGGATAAAATAAATTCTTCCAGATCTTTATCAAGCAATATTGCTAGTGGTCCATGAGGAGGTTTACAGCAGCGTCAGTTTCATATTCCATACAATTCAGTTTCCTTTTCTTTATAGCGTTGGGTCTGGATCAGGGGCCTTGGGAAATCACTTCCTAATTTGTGAAGCCCTAAGAGAGGAAATTGTAGGGAAAGATGAGAAGGCCAAGAAAGGGGACCTTCAAAGAAGGCAGGAGCAATGAGAACTCACATTGAGTCTTTGCTTTGGGGTATTGGTATATGTCAATGTTGCAGCATTTATAGCTGCCTTTTAGTATATGAGAGAGAGTTGCAAGTTCTCCAGCTTCCTGAAGCAAACCTATTCTTGAACTAAGAATGTTCTCTGGACTAGCACGTACCCTTCTACCCCCTACTCGGAAAGGCTTTAAAAATGACTGAGGTTCTAGAGCAGTTAGAGATATTAGTGATCCAACTTGGTTTTGAGTGAGTTTCCTGTGTATACAGATGTTACAATTTACAAGCCTGTGAATTGAAGATTGTTTTGTATTTTATAGGAGGGGCCCATGGTTAGACATATATGTGTGTGTATGTGTGTGTGTGTATTTCATATTCATTTTGGGTACAATAAAAGACTCTAAATTAATAATTATCTTTCAGAATAAAACATGAATAAAACACAAACTGTAACTGTTCTTTATTTATGGACATTGGCTCAAATTCAGCCTTTAATAACAATCATAATTAGATAATAATGTCCTTTTTATAATGTTTTAAGGTTGGCAAAGCACTTTTAAAAATATTTTCTCATTTGATTTTCACAATAGCCTGGAGTTAAGTGCTATTATTAGCTCTATTTTACAGAATGAGGAAACTGAAATGGATAGAAGTTAAATGATTGGCTCAAAATCACACAGCCGTACACAGTAGGTATCAGTAATAATAATAAACAGAACTGGAAGGCATAGAGATCTTTCAGCTTATAAATAGCTTTACATATACAATCTCATTTAAATTTCATAATGGCTTTGGGTGGTATCTCTACAGATATGGTAACTTGTATAAGGAATTCTCTACAAGGCAGATCTTTTACAATGCATGCTGGGAGATGCTCCTTACATTAGTGTGAGGGAGTATTTTGTGTGCCATTTAGAGATTTAGGGCCATGCTGAGGATTTCAAGGCCCATACAATCCTAGACAGTGCTGGAATCCAGGAATGGCAATGTCCCCAGAATGGGCAAACTCTTGTTTCCACACAACAGGCCTAAGAAATCTGCCACAGGTTCAAATTCAGCCTCTGACAATTACTGATCTTGACTCTGCAGCACTCACGATTGCCTTGACTTTTGTCCTGGACTCAAATGAATCTGGAGGAAAGAGGGAGCCTGATGACTTTGTACACTTTGCTCACTTCAATCCACTCCATGATAAGTCATTGGTCACCCTAGAGAATGAAGGATTAGCAATATTAATTAACATTCTTAAGCTTCAAGAATCTAGAGAGGTTGGAGGTTTCCCTAGCCAAAAGGCCTGGAGAGGGACGATCCTTCCAGTCCTGGATGTGCTGTGATCTACTTTGCTGGTGACTGCAAGGATTCTCTACATGACGATAAAATCCTAGGGGGTTCCAGAAGTCAAAAAGAAAGATGAATGGGAACTCAAGCCCTTCTGACCTGGACTTCCCACTGGCTTTGATTACTTTTAAATTCCCAACATCAAGGCCCAAAGCCAGGCTGTTGATGTTTCTCCTGCAGCCTCGAAGCTCTCTTGGTCTCCTCCTCCTGTCTTTATGTGTGCACATGTGAGTGAGAGTGGCCAGAAGTCCAAGGACATGGTGCTATTTAATAGTCATACAATTAGTTATAAGACTGAGGGAAAAGGAAAGTATTTGTAATAGGGCTTTCTGTTTTTACAGCCTGGTCAGAAATAGAGCAGGGTGTTAATTACTCTTGGCTTCCACTCCATTCCACCAGATTTTTTGGAGAACCAGCTAATGGGAGGCTCTGACTTGAAGGCCATCCTCTTAATTTCCCATGTCCCTTTATACTAATGTGTCCACATCAGCTATTTTTTCCTTTTAATTTTCAACTCATAGCCAGCCAGGATCAGAAGAATCAAGGTTATATAAAGAGATACTCCTTACACCAAGGAAACATGGGAGACTAGGATGAAGCCCCTTTAGTTCTTCTTGGGCCTTCATTTCATGGTCTGTACAATAGCTGACATCTCTTGGCAGCCTTTGGTGAGATCCTATGCTTCTTAAGTCATGTAGGGCAGAATCACCTACGTGCAAATGGCTACTTCAAATTATATATAGTCACCTTGACTCTGCTGACCCCTACCCATTAGTCTAGATTGTCATTTTTTTAAATACAGCACCGTAATTTGTTTTATTGATTTCTATTTTCTGCTGGTAGAAATTGTAAAGTATCTCAATGGATTTTCATATGGTAGCCAAGTAGAGAAAAGCAAATAATTCTGAGTAATTATCTGAAAGGAAAGAAGGAATAGAGTGAGGAGGATGGGGCCATTGAAGAGGAGGATGGGACCATTGCAATCTTTTCTCCCGCTCTGAGAAGCCATGGCTGGGAAATTCACAAAAGAGGCAGGGCTTCTTTTGGCAGTGAAAGCTCTTCCTAACCTGGTTCCTTCTAGCCCTTTGACTCTATACCACCTTCATACAATCACCAGTTTAGCCATCCTGTTTTACTTGGTGTTAATTACATATAACACCTCATTTCCAATCTCCATGTCTTTGCCCAGGAGGCTTGGATGTTTTCCTCCTGACCTCACCTTTCAGAATCCTTGGCTTCCTTGAAGACTCAAGTCCAGCCCCACTTTTTTAGGAAGGCTTTGCCAATCTCCTCAGCTGTTAGTGCCTTTCATTCTAAGCTTCCATGTCACCTATCTTGTCTTAGCTGTACATTAGAATGGTTATCCCTTAAAATCAGAAGCTATTTTAGATTGTGTGTGTATGTACGTGGGATGTACTCCACACATAGTAATCTCTTTCAGTAAATGCTTATTGATAGTGAATATTAACAGGTGATCCCCATAATGCTTCTATTTTTCTTTAGTTCCTAATCTGCAGCATCCCTCATTCAAATCTAGAGGCTGAGAGGTAGGCCCTGTGAACTGGTAGCTCTGACTCCTGAGGTATGGCCAAACTCTCCTATTAGTTGCCCTCTAAAGCATATACCACTAATGAAAAAAAAAATACACTTAATTGAGGTGACGCCTTTGAGGGAAAGGCAGGGAGTTCATATAAAAAGTCTGCCTTAATTTTCTGGGAGCTGTCAAATCCCCCTTCACATCTTTATCTTGGAATCATACTCCCAGATCATATAGATTTTGCTGGCCTTAGCTTCACACATGGGGACTGCTATGGAGATGAAGCCAAATGGAGGGCTTTTAGATATGGCATTTCATAGGGAGAAAACCTATGTTTAATCTTCTTTTAATTATACTCACATGGTACATTAACTCCCTCTGTTTATGGTTGCAATAACTAGGCTCGGACTTTTTCATCAAGTGATCTTAAATATATATTCTGAACTCTTTGGGTTTTGGTCTAATAAAGAATAAGGTAGTTCCCCATTGGTTAGGTTATCTGAAAACAATGTAGCATCATTGTGTGTGTGTGTGTGTGTGTGTGTGTGTGTGTGTGTGTGTGTGTGTGTGTGAAATCCAGAGATGGTTTCTAAAAATCGGCAGTTACAGTTCAGAGGAAAAATTGGAAGTGCTTCAAATATGTGTGTATTGAGATGTGTCTTCACAGAAGAACTGATTACCCTGTTCCTCAGTTTCCTCATAGTGGAGGAAAGGGTTGAAGCAGATGGCCACAGTTGGCTTTTTGCATCTATTTTCTATTGTCATTTTTTTTAATGGTTCAGGATCAGTGATGTCATTAGGATGGGGGACTCAATTCAATAGGAATTCACATTCAATAGAAAACATTTGCCATGAGTTAGATACTTGGGGTGCAAAGACCCAAATGAAACATTTCCTGCCCTCAGGGAGCTCACACTGTCCGTGGGGAGACAGCTTGGAGACTCAAGACTCCAAAGGATCTGTAATCTTGTCCATGAGTCAGTTACTTCAAGAAATGTTACTAAGCAGCCTAGCTGCTCCACATTATTTCTTATTACCTCTTTTCCTCCCATCTCCCCTTCTATCACTCTTTTTCCTTTCCTCCCTCCCCCTCTTCCTTCTTCTTTCCTCTCCTCCCTTTCCCTCCTTTTTTTCCTCTCCTCCCTCATTTCCTTTCTCACTTCTTGTTTCTCTCTCATCTCTTTTTCTCATCTTTCTTTCTCTTTCTTACCATCTAAATATGTATTTCCCCCCTCTTATTCTTCCCTGGTGTAAACAGCTCAGTGTATGGTCTAAATAGAAAATGATCTTTTACACTTTTAAAATGTTGACACGGTTTTTGGGATGGAATCGGAAAGCAAGTCATTCCATTTAATGACATGTGGGAAAACACTTTACACCCCTATTTATGAGAAGTCTTTAGCAACATTGCTCTAGAGTCCAATTGGGAATGAAACTATTGTATATAGGTTTAGAGAGCCCATCCATTTTTGAAATAGAGAAAGATAATGCTTGGCTATTGACCAAATGCATGAATACAGCACAACTTTCCTGCATAAACTTGAAAAATCCTGATGGCAGGAGTAATGAGGAAGCCCAAGAGGCGTCTTCTTGCTTTTCATGTAGCTCAGGGTTCAGTCTCAAGGCATGAGTAGAAATTAAATCAATATGACCTCAAACTGAATGTTGACAAGAGTGATCTGCAAAGAGGAAAAAACAAAACAAAATAAAACAAAACAAAACAAACAAACAAACAAAACCCCCAAAAAACAAAACAAAACAAAACAAACAAACAAACAAAAAAACAAACAAGAACAGCCTAGAGAAGCTGATGCCTCCAAATCCAAATGTGGGAGTTTGTGAATGAAGGGTTAATTAGCTTGCTCTATGTGCTATTGTATAAGGGCATGTGATTAACATTCAGACGAAATTGCCCATAGGACCTGGGCAAATGCCTTATGATATGAGCTAGGGTAGAACACCTAACCTGTTTTGTTTTCGCATCCTCCTCCATAAGGTTAACAAAGTGAGCTCCAAGATTCTACCCAGCTCTTATTGGTGATTTTACATTATGCCGTAATCTAGATTTTGGTTCATGGAATGGGAGATTTCTCCTTGGCAAAGCAGACTTTTTTGCAGCTTAAGGAAAACAACTTTTGGGGGCTTGTTAGATACTAAACATGTTGGAGAAAGTTTTGTTTGAAAAGTACATTGATTCTATTCCTCATGATGGCGACCAGATCTAGAGATCCAAACATGTCAAGTTTGACCAGATTGTTTACTGTCTTATCACACATTATGATGTAAATAAATTCCAGAAATGATACATTTCTCTACAATTCTGAAAGTGGATGGCCAGCAGACAAAGTCTGACAGCAAAGTTCCTGCAAGGACCCAACAGTGAGAGCTGATTAGGACCTCAGATGGGATGGATTGTCCAGTCCTTTAATTTTACAGAGTGGGAAACCGAGGCACTGACTGAAGAAGGAGCTTGCTCAAGGTGGCACAAGTAGCAAATGACAGCTGACATTGGAATCAGCTCTGCAATCTGAAGCAAGCTTTTTGGGGCTTCCAATCCAGCCTTCTAAAAAAAAAAGTTGTGTTTTGGTTTTTGTATCTGCATTGTTTGCCCCTGAGTTTTGCCCTTCTATCCAACCCTTGCAGCAAGATTAAAAAAATAAACAAAATCCACATAGAGCCAGCTGTTAAAGAAGCTCTGTGTGACACATTAGGTCACATTCCACAGTCCTTTCCCCTGCCTTTCTTCTGAGAAGGAAAAAAAGAGGGGAATGATTTTCCATATCAATTCTCCAAATTATTCATTGCAATTTATCAAACTTTGATGACTTTTTACTATTATTTATTAGGCATAGTATTGAGGTCACTGTGTATAATGTTCTACTGCTTTTGCCAACTCTCTATTATCATTCCATAAGTCTTCCCAGGTTTCTCTGAATTCCCCAAAGTTGCTTTTTTCCCCTTATAAAACAACAATATTCCATGACATTAATATACCACAATTAGTTTCCTATTTTTTTTTCTTTTTATTACAATAAAGAATGTGGCTGTGGCTATCATCTTACAAGGGGAGCAATATTTTATGTTGCTTATTTCCTTTGGTTTTATGATCAATGGTGGCAGTAATGGTTCAAAGGGTAAAAACAGTTCAATGACTTTTTGTACATAATTTCCAAATTGTCCACAGAATGTTTGGATCAATTTATGACTACCGTCAATGTAGTAGTGTGTCTGTCTCCAATATTTATTTAGTTATTTCCATTGCTGACTCTTGATAGGTATGAAGTGAAACCTTAGCATTGTTTTATTTTGCATTTCACTTAATAGTGATTTGGAATATTTATTTTTCATGTGGCTGTTGATGATACGCATTTCTTCTTTTTGTAATAGTATTTTCCCCAGTTACATGTAAATACAAATTTAAACATTCATTTTAAAAAATTGAGTTCTAAAATTTCTCCCTCTCTTTCCCTAAGATACTAAGCAATTTTATATAGGTTAAATGTGCATAATTATGTGAAACATTTTCATATGAGTCATTTGTAAAAGAAAACACAAACCAAAAAAAAGAAAAAAAATACAGTGAAAAATAATATGTTTGACTTGTATTCAAGACTTCATCAATTCTTTCTATGAAGGTGGATAGCATTTTCCATCATAAATCCCTTGGATTTACCTTGGATCATTGTATTCTGAGAATACTTAAATCATTCATAATTGATTATTGTGCAATGTTGCATTTCTTCTTTTGAAACTGCTTGTTCATTTCCTTTGGCTACAAATCTTGGAGAATAGCTCATTATTCCTAGATATTTATTTCAATTTCTTATATTGTCTGTCCCACAAATCTTATTGTATTTTAAGTTATTAATCATAAGACTTAAAGGTTTTAGTAATGAAAGCTTAAAATGGCACTAAAAACGTTGGGATGTTCTGTCTCTTTCACTATTGAACAGCTAGGTGCCAGAGTGTCTAAAGTGTTAGATTGGATGTTCCAGTCCCATTGTCGACATTTACTAGTAAGCCTGTGCAAGTCGCTTAATCTCTGCCTCTGTTTCCTCATGTGTAAAATGGGGATAATAATAGCCCTTATACCCTAGAGTTGGTGTGAGAATCAAATGAGATAATGCATTTGAAGTGCTTTCCAAATCTTGGTACTCTGTATAAAAGTTATATCAAGTGTTTATTAGAATTACTGAGAAGGTTTTTTTCTCTCACTTTATAATCTGTGGACATGTTCTAATGGTACTGACTTTGATCATTTAAAAACATGGCTAATTTTGAAAATTAAAATGACATTATGTCTTTTCTGATGGAGGTTTTCCCCCTTTCCACAGTTGTGAAAGAGTATTTTCTTTGGTTTGCCATTTAGAAAAAATGATATAAAATTGTATATTTAGGTCATATATCTACTTGTAATTTACTATTGTGTATGGTGAAATACAAAAGTCTAAATTAAATGTCTCCTAGGACCAATCTTTTGGACATAAACATCTGGCTCTGAGCAAGCCTTCCTTAGTAGCACTCCATCATCAAGATGATACTGTAAGTCCTTCCTGTTTGGTAGATCTTAATAAGATAGAGTTCCCTTATCATGGTCTTTCAGTAACCAGGGTCATCTCTATGCCATAAGGAGACCCTAACAGAGGAGGACTGGCCCCATAGGAAGTGGTTGACTTAACTTCTCCCCTCTGATGTATGTGAACTAGCTGTTCTGATGGTCTTCCTTTTTTTGCCAGTATATGACTCATGTTTATCTAAATCACCATCATAGGCTGCCAGGACTCAATTGAAAAACTCACTGAGTCCAGCCAGTTTTTTGGATTTGCAAGGTTTGGGTAAATTTTGTCAAATTTCCCAGTAAAACTTTCATAGGAAACCAAAATCAACCATGGCTCCCATTAGGCCTTGTAAAATGTCAGTTCAATAGTTTCATTGAAAACTCAAAATTAAATTGTCAACTTTGTTCTTTAATATGCCAGTACCAACATGTAGATTCATTGGGAGGTCATCAATTTTCAGAACAAACTTTTGCTACTCAAATTTTTTGCTTTTTTCTTTTTGAAAGGCAATTGGAATTGAGTGACTTTTCCAGGGTAATATAGCTAGTAAGTGTTAAGTATCTAAAGCTAGAGTTGAACTCGGGTTTAGGGCCAGTACTCTATCCACGATGCCATCTATCTGCCCCCAGTCAATGTTAAAACTCTCCACTGACTGGACATTGTATGGCATCCTATATTTCCTTTTTGAAATAATAATAGCTTTTTATTTTCAAAATGCATGCAAAGAGAGTTTTCAACATTCATACTTGCAAAATCTCCTGTTCCAAATTTTTCTTCCTCTCTTCCCCCCATCCCTTTCCCTAGATGGCAAATAATCCAATATATGTGTGATTCTTCTAAACATATTTCCACAAATATCATGTTGCACAGGAAAAATCAGATCAAAAAGGGAAAAAATGAGAAAGAAAAAAGCAAGCAACAATAACAAAAAAGGTGAAAACACTGTATTGTGATCCACATTCAGGTCCCACAGTCTTCTCCCTGGATGCAGATCGCTCTTTCCATCACAAGCCTTTTGGAATTGATCTGAATCAGCTCATTGTTGAAAAGAGATTTTTTCAGAACTGATCATCACATAATCTTGTCATGACTGTGTACAACATTCTCTTGGTTCTATTCAATTCACTTAGCATCAGTTCATGTAAATATTTCCAGGCCTTTCTGGAATTATCCTGCTGATCATTTGTTATAGAATGATAATCACAAAATTATGATTTATTATCAGTAAATGTTTGGTATATACCTATTTTATATATCTAGGTACCTAGGATTATGTAAAAATGTTTTTTTAGGAAAAAAGGATTGCAAATAGAAAAAGTTTAAGAAGCCCTGATTTAAAGGAAAAGTCATCTATAAAAGCAACCATGATTTAGTGAAATTATAGCTGCATAGCATGATGGTTCCCCAAATAGTTGGTCTTTGTAGACATTATTTATGCAGCATGTTGTAAAAGCAACAATACAATCTTGTCTATGTATTTGGATAAATTAGCTCCTAGCCACATGTCTCAAAACAATGTCTCTGTCTCTCTGTCTCTCTGTCTCTCTGTCTCTCTGTCTCTCTGTCTCTCTCTCTCTCTCTCTCTCTCTCTCTCTCTCTCTCACACACACACACACACAAACACACACACACACACACACACACAAACACACACACACATACTTTCAAAGGAAGAGAGAAATGTAGGCTAAATAAAGGCAAAATTAGAGGGCTTTGGACCTGATTGAAGGACCAGTTTGAAAGAATAGTCATTAGTAGTGATGTCATCTTAGAGAGAAGTCTCTAGTTAAATGGTCTTAGATATTTATGCTTGATGCTTCTTTTCTCCTTCCTCTTCTTTCCTTTCTTCCCTCTGCTTCTCCTTTCCCTTTTCCCCTTTCATTTCCCCCTATTGTTAGTGATTTGGATACATGACATGTTTATCAGTTTTGTACCTGATACATATCTGAGAAAGATAGTTAAGATACTCCATAACAGTAAGAATTCAAGAAGATGACAATAGAGTACAACATAGAATTGAATTGAACGAAATGGAAAGTGCTACATTTGAAGTTAAAAAAAAATCAATTTCCCAGCTTTGGATCAGGTAATCATATCTAGACAGCAGCTCAAAAAATGGAATTATTTTACCCATAAATCTAAGTCAGTACTGGACTAAAGAATTTGTAGTACTGCCATATCTGTCTTGATCTGACCAATATGAGGAAAATGCATTCTTTGGTAAGGACACTGACAGATAGGATTATGTCAATAAAGGGGAAGTCAGGGTGACAAAGGAACTTTTAGATCCTCCCTTCTAAGGATCAATTAAAGAAGCTGGGGTATTTCTTTGGGAGAAAGAGAAAATAGTTGGGCATGATAATTATGTCTGCTGATTTGCAACACTATTATGTGGAAGAGATTAGATTTGTTCTGTTTAGCACAGTGTCTATCATATAATAAGTGCTTAATAAATATTGATGATTTATTGATTAGTTTGTCAACTCCAAGAACAGAATTTTGTGCCATTGATAAAGACTATAGAGAAACTATTGTTGGTTTGAAGCAAAGCAAAACATTTTAGCAATCATCTCTATGAAAAAATAAAGTGGCTTTTAGCTGGGGGGAAGTGTTAATAATTATGTTGTGTTTTATATATATATATATCAAACTTATAATGGGCCAAATACTGTTCCAAATGATGATGACATATAGAAATACAAAAACAGTCCTGTCCTCAAGAGGCTTACATGATAATAAAAGATAATCTTTAAATAATTACATATATACAAAAAGGTGAGGGGAGATAGGAATTAGGTAAAACTTCTTATGAAGTTGGGATTTGAGCTGAATGTTGAGGGAAGTTAGGAAAATTGAGCTAGGTTTGAAGCAGCAGAGTACTCCAGACAGTATGGAATAAATAGCTTTCCCTTCATTGAGTCTTTAAGGAAAAACTGAACAGCTAGGTCAGATATTTTGTTGGGGAGGGAGAAATAGGGAGGTTATTTTCATTTCAGTATTAGAGGCTTCTGGGACCCTTCAGACCTATAACAAAATCCAGTTCCTGCTCAGCTCGTTAAAGATGAGTTGTCAAAGATTATTTGCCAAGTTCTGTTGGAGCCCAATGGACCACAACAATCCCATCACCAAAGAAGCATTTAGTCTTGAATCCAAAGGGCAAAACCTATCTAATTTTGGAGCCTCTCTTAATCCCAGTGTCCACTGCTGTTGAGCACATTTTCAGATTGCTCACACGATTTTCATTTGGGCAAAGCCTCTCAGTTAAAGTGCATGAGCATTGACTCTTCGCAATGCTTGAGTTGTAGCCTTTGTTTTATGTTCTTGTTCATATTCCGGCCTTCTTGGGCACCTTTCCATAAACACATCTATTTTCTTTCTTTACATTTATGCCTTTATGGAAAGCAGCAATTTCCAGATTCTTGTTTTTCACCCTCAAAAATGCCCCTGCTTCACCAAGGCTATATGTTTAATACAGATATCTTCTTTCATCTTTGCATCATTCTTGCATCTTTGCATAGTATAATTTCTGGGAAAAGTCCAAAAGTGGTTTCAGTATTCTAAGGGCTCTGACATGATGCTTACTGAGTGCAATACTCATGTCACATCAAGAAGAATTTCAATTCATGAAGAAATGAACTGCCCGCTCCCCCCAATCCAACTCTATCTGTGACCTCTGGTATTACCTTATCATTTCAGGAAATCATCTTTATTCTTTAGATGAGAGGGTCTTAATCCTCGACATGAATTCCCAATGTGTCCAAGGATAGTTTAGAGAAGGTCTATGACCTAGGAGGATGAAAAAATTCCATCTTCATTTTCACTTACCCTTGATTACTTTTGTCATCCTGTTTTATTTCCTACAATTAGAAACATTAATCTGTGAAGGGATCTATTGGTTTCCCCAGACTACCAAAGGAGTCCCAAGCTATAACAGTACTTAAGAGGTCCCAGCTTTAGCTCTTCAACTATGAAGCTCCCAATGCATTTAATGAAAGGGCTGTTTCCTTCTAACTTTAAAATTCTGCCTTAAAGAACACCTTCTCAATAAAAAACTCACTAATCTGGGTTATGCTAATATATGATTTGTGACTATTCATGGAATTTATTTTTTATTTTGCAAAATGCTGGTAAATGTCTAGGGTTTTTTACAATCTAATATATAATGTAGGAAACCTACCAAAGTTTTGAGTTAGTCCAATTTTTGTGCATAACTCTTAGCTACAAGAACCAAATAGCTTGTTGATAGTTTGCTATCAGAAACATCTATTTTTCAAATGTCAGTGTGCTACCAAGGGACTCAGCTGACATGCTTTTACATCCACCCTCAAAGACAGTCAATCATGGCTTTCAGAATGATTGCTTTTTATGAGGTACCTAATTATTCAAGCAATTTGAGTCAGAGAAAGAGAGAGGGAGAGGGAGAGAGAGAGAGAGGGAGAGAGAGAGAGAGAGAGAGAGAGAGAGAGAGAGAGAGAGAGAGAGAGAGAGAGAGAGAGAGAGAGAGAGAGAGAGAGAGAAGAGAGGAGAGAGAGAGAGAGAGAGAGAGAGAGAGAGAGAGAGAGAGGAGAGAGAGAGAGAGAGAGAGAGAGAGAGAGAGAGAGAGAGAGAGAGAGAGAGAGAGAGAGAGAGAGAGAGAGAGAGAGAGAGAGAAGAGAGAGAGAATTTGTTAATTTAAGTACACATTGGTTCTCAAGGATCTAGGGGTTTTGTTGGTGTAAACCCCTTCTCCACAGAAACAGATTGCTCCACCTTTACACACTCATCTTTGTGAAATGTTCTCCACTCCTCAACTCCACCCAGTTCCCCTCTCTGCATCTGGCTTGGGTTGACTCTGAACTTAGCCAGAAAAGTCATACCAAAGGAAATCCAAGACCTTCCTTAGGCTATTCTCCTGGATGCTCTTCAAAGCAGGAAGAAACTCTTTGACCCTGGTCTTCCTTTTTCATAGCCTTCAAGTAGCCATGACTAGCACCATGTCTCAATAAGATACAAAGTGAAGAGATTTAAGTATTAAACTAACAAATAATTCTTCCAAGGCTCCCTTTTCAAATACAAAGAACCTTACTAAAATCAAGGCCTTCAATAGTTTGGTGGATCTAAGATTCTTTTTAAATGGGTCATTGTTGCTTGCCATCTCTATGGGACTTCTACATGACTTCCTACACTGCTACTTTCCTCTATCCACTTATCAGAAATCTCCAAGAAAATCTTCCTGAGATGCTCTGGAGACATTTTGTGAACTCCAGTTATTGGGAAGGAACCACATGGCCCAATTACGTTGTGTCTCACCATTCACCACACCAAACCCTATATTTCACCCTCTGAAATATTTTTCTTATTGAACCAACTCAGCAATGCTCCATGCAAGATGGTCCTGTGTCCAATAAAAAGTAGACCCAAGAAATCTTCTAAGGGAACAATATTGTTGAGCCCCATATTCATCTGTTTTTCAGAAAAGTTAGATCATTTTGGTCAGATTTCTCTGTGGTGATGTTTCATTTTACTCTTTATGTGCACCTAATACTCCACTAACTTTTCAGTCAAGCAAGTTAATAGATTAAGTTTTGGGTTACAATATCTCTTGTCAGTTATGCTTTAATGATACTCTTTGGCTTAAAACATACCATGTCGCTCCTGAACAGAAAGCCCTTGTCTCATTGGCCTCTAATAAAACATTATTATCTTTTGGCGCTGCCTTGCCCTGGGTGAAATAAAAAGTCACATGTGGAGAAGTTCTAAAAACTAGACAGAACTGATCCTTGGAGAGCAATTTGTATCCTTGACGGAAGTATCACAGACTTCTTCCATTAGCATAGTCCCAGCAAGCCAAAGGTTATGGAACAAGGACAGCCAACCAGTACCTGAACCCATAAGTCAACATTTCTTTAAGGAAGAGTGAGGCATATGTGTGTGTGTGTGTGTGTGTGTGTGTGTGTGTGTGTGTGTGTGTGTGTGTGTGTGTGTATGAGAGAAAGAATTGTTTTGTGTATTGTGTGCACTTGTGTTCACATACTCTTTCTTAAATGTGCCCATGAAGGTCTACAAGTGAGAATACTCAAATGGTGACCTTTTAGATTGTAATATATTGGGCCAGATGGTGATATTTTGTTTGAGGCTGAGAGGCAGAAAGAAGGGATGCAGTTTCTAAATTCCCCCCTCAACACCTACCATTTGGCATAGGATATGGGTAGTGGAAGAAAACTGAGAGATTTTTGCCTCAGTTGAAACAGCTGGGAAACAGATGGACGCTGATTTGAGATCTGCCAAAAGCCTCTTCCAAGTCTCCCACCCATTTTCCACCAAAGAAAAGCTAGTCAGGTGATATGAACAAAGACCTTAAGGTCAAAAAGAGATGGGATCTCCCAGTCTTTATCCTTTAGAGACTGTTAAAAAGAAACATTCCAAAAAGAAAAAGAAAGAAAGAAAAAGATTTATGACTTTGGAAATTAAAACAACCCAAGTTTATGGAGGTTACAAGTCCAAAAAACACTATTCCAGGGAGTTTGTGTTTAATGGGAAAGAAAAGGGGGAAAGTGTTTTTTTTTTTAAACTTTTAACTGCGATAAAAAGCCTAGAGAGCAAGTTAAAAAAAGAGAGGAAATATTCTTATGGGGTAGTAATTGACACATCTGGTCTATCTGTGATTTTCCCCCTTTGCTGGCAGCGGAAGGCGGAGGGGCAGATTCAGCCTATGTTATATTATTTACAATTTAATCTTCCCATAACAATTACCCTCAACTTGAGTGACCACCGTGGAAATGACAATATTCTGGGCAGTAGTTTTTGGACAGCTTATGTTTAGAAAGGAAATTCAGAAAGTGGCTATGGAATTGAAGCTTGTCATGATGGTCAGGGATTTGAGAAAGAGCCATCTTTAGGTGCTGGATCTGCTCTGTGCACAGACCGACTTGCTACAGATAGGAATGAAAGTGTTCCTTTCCCTATTTACACACACACAAAGAAAGCTATTTAGTCACTTTTCTGGAAGCTGTGACTAGCACAAAGAGTTAAAGGATGTAAATTTCAAAGAAATGAAAATAAACATAAGTTAACACGCTTCCCCTAATGTGAATTCATTCATTCATGCTTACATAAGGAAATAGGCAAACTATGAATCATTCACATCAGATTGCTTAGGAAAAAAAAAAAAGCCTGGTTCTGTGACTTGAGTCCACATTTGTTTTACACGCAAGGAGAAGGGTTTTGCCCCATCAAAGCAAAGTGACCCACAGCCTAGGGACAGGGCTCTGGTCCAATTTGGCATCCGAGTGTGTACACGCTGGGAGCCTGGTGTGAGAGGTCCATTTTCTGAGCATGAATATGGACTATGAGAGATGCTACAAGAGCTCAAGCTTCCAGCTGAAAAGTGAACAATGCAGCCACTCACCGGGGAGTTTTGCCTACATTATGTCAGAACATCTGGATGTTCTGAGATACCTGAATGTTTATCTAATAATAACGTAGAGAAAACATCTGGATGGTTGCAGATGTCTTGATATTGTCTGCATCCAGCCTCATCCTCCTTCCAGTCCCAGCTTTTACATAATGGGCAGGAGTCTCACTGGTGGGGAAGATGCCAATCAGCAGGCACACGACCCATGACCACCACTTCTCTAGACTATTGCAGCTGCCTGGACTCTGCCAAGGCACGGAGCCCATCAACGGAGGTGTGAGTGATGAGCCTATGACTGCGTTCGGTGATTTAGAAAGAACGCTGGATGTAGCCTATGTACCCGGCAGGAAAACGCATTCTGTGGTCTGTTGGGGCAGCGGATGGGCCAGGCTATTGAGGAAAACTGACTATTGCTCTTGCTGGCCACAGAAAGCAAAGCAATGGGGCAGCTTCAGATCCTGCTAATGATGAGTCACAATTATTGACATAACCATGACCTAGTCCAGGAGTTTCACTTTTAGATGGTGCCATGGTGTGCTAATAGCCTCTAGTCATTCCCTGATGGTTCTTATGAGGCTGAGTATTGGTAGGGGGAAGGAGAGAACATCCAAAATGTTTGGGATTTCTTATACATGCATTCTCAGGATTTCAGCATCTTTGGACTTCAAATAAGCCAATTAGAAGAAAAAAAGGTTTAGCAATCATTCCGTCTTCAAGCATTTATCACATGTTTGCAATGAACCAGATATTGTGTTTAGCGCTATGGATACAATGAAAAATCAATGAATAAACACTTGCATGCCTGCTCTGTACCAAGCATCACTCGGCCCCAGGGAGAGAAAAAACACAAATTAATCCCTGTCCTGCACGACAGGAACAGTGCAGTGTGTGTGTGTATATATATATATATATATATATATATATATATATATATATATATATATATATATATATATATATATATATATATATATATATATATGTATGTATATATATGTATATATATGTATGTATATATATGTATATATATATGTATATATATATACATATATATATACACACATATATATGTATATATATTTTTTCATATATATTATATATTATATATAATATAAATAAGTATTTATAGATAATGAAGACAACCCAGTTTGGGGGAAGAGGGTACTAGGAGCTGATGAGGGAGGGATGAGAAAAAAGCACAGTTTCCTGATAACACGGATCTGAGTTGAAAATTTCTCCCTTTTTTGTGCTATAATGAAAACAAAACAATAATAATATTTACATAGCCCTTAATATGTTGTAGGAACTATGTGAAGTGCCTTAAAAATTATCTCATTTGATCTTCACCACAAGCCTTGGAATTAAGCATTATTATTATCCCACTTTTATACTTGAAGAAATTCTAGCAGACAGTGGTCAAGACTTGCCCAGTAAGCACCTGAGACAAGATTTGAACTCACTCAAGTCTTCTGGTAGGCTCTGTGCTCTTTGCCTTGCACCATCTAGAGGCTAGAATCTGTGATCCTCTTCATGATGGTGGTTGTAGATCACATTGCATTAATGCTTTTTCTCCCTGGTGCTCATTCCTGGTCTTCCACGGGTCCTTCAGAAAGGATTCCCTGAAAGGTGCCGAGGAACTTCCCACCCACAGAGAGCCTTTTACACTTCTTGGGCACTAGTGGAAAGCTTGGACTTTCCATCTGCTATTCCTCACTCATAGAACATGGCCAGCTCACCTTTTGCATTTTTCCATTTTCTCACCACTTTTTATAGTTGCTTGAACATAGGTCATCACTGGAAACATTCTGTAGTTAATTCATACCCACCACACATCTCTATCAAGTATAGTTCCATTAATAGACTGTCTCTCTTGTCCAAAGGACAGCTTAACTGTGGAAAAGCTCATAAATAATAGGTTGGCCACTACTCAATGAATTCTTTGGTCATGGCAAAAAGGAAACGAATGCTTATAAATAGCTCTCAGTTTTGTGCCGTATAAGAAACATGATAATTCTTCTGTCAAACATAATCAGATGTGATCGGAGGAAAGTACCATTTCATCTCGCTCTTAAATTCTGGCTCTGAGTGCAAGTGTATACACAGGTGGTAAAAGGAAGCAATTATCAGGATAATTTGTTATCTGGCTATTTTAGAAGAACATATTCGGACATGAAGGATTATATATTTGAATGATGACCTTTCTGAACTTTGACAAGTTGCCCATAGCTCTGACACTATCACACATCATGCTGCCTTCAGAGATGTTGGAAGGATGAAAAAATATTCTACGTATGGCACTGTGAATAGAGACCATAGGAGGGTAGATTTGGTTGGAACTTAGAGATTATCACTTCTTATCCCTTCTTTTCATGGATGAGAAAATTACACCCTAGAAAGATGGAGTGATTTATTCAGTGTCACAGAGCTAATATCCTAAAATGATATTCAAATGCATGTCATTCCGATTCTGGCTTCTATGATTACAACTACAAAATACAACACTGCCTGTCAGAGCTGATCCCAGAGTAAGGGTTCTCATCTTGTTTCTGATACATATCGTCTATTTAATTCCAAGCATACTGCTTAACTACTTAGAACCCCCAGACAACTCTCAATATACATTGAAATGGCAAGCTAAAATTAAGAAAAAGCACCACAAAACTATTATTGAGGAAGAAAGGTTTCCCTGTGCTCAACAGAACTGCCCTTTAAGCTTGTTTTTTGCTATTGTTCTTCAATAGTTCAGTTGTGGTCAATTCTTCATAAAGTAGTGGACCATAAAATCTGTCCAAGGTCATGTACTTGTCACCATCTCTCCATATCATCCTCTTCCATCACCTTCTCCTTTTGTCTTCAATACTTCCTAACATCAGGGTCTTTTCAGTGAGTTCCATTTTTTCATTGGCCAAAGTATTTAAGCTTTAATTTCAGCATTTCACCTTCTACCGAATAGTTTGAATTAAATTCTTTAAGTATTGATGGGTTTGATTTCCTGATTGTCCAAAACACTCTCAAAAGTTTTCTTCAGCACTACAATTTCAAATCATCAATTTTGCAGCCCTCAATGTTTCTTACAGTTCAACTTTCACAGCCATACATTGATAATGGAAAACAACCTAACAAACAATCAAGCATACAGCAACAGCACAGCTTGATTATATAGACCTTTTTCAGCAAGATGATGTGTCAGCTTTTTAGTATAAAAATCCAGATTTACCATAGTTTTCTTTTCAAAAAGCAATTATCTTTTAATATCTTGGCTGTAGTCACTATGTACAATGATCTTTGAGCCCAAGACTGTAAATTGGGAGCATCACATGAACGTGTTTAAGTTGGATTTGAACTCATGAAGATGAGTCTTTTTGATTTCTTTCTTTTTTTTTTTTTTTTCTGAGACAATTGGAGTTAAGTGACTTGCCCAGGGTCACACAGCTAGGAAGTAGTAAGTGTCTGAGACCATATTTGAACTCAGGTCCTCCGGACTTCAGGGTCAGGGCTCTATACATTGCGCCACCTAGCTGCCCTAGGCTTCTTCATTTCTAAGCCAAAATGCTATCTCCTGAGTGACACAGTTGCCCCTAAGTCTCAGTTTAAAGAACCTTAATCATCTCTTTATCACTTTGCAATTATGTTCGAAGAGTAATTTCTTTCATTTCTGAGAAAAAGCAATATTAAGTTTTTGTCATTTAAAATTCTTTATCTGAGTGTTTCAGAGATTCTCTCCTGTATTCTCCAGCATTTTGCTACATACAAGACACTCTTCTATTCCCGACTTTCCTTTCCAAATGATTTTATTTCTAAACTCATGAAGAAATCACAGTGACATCCACATTCAATATCTCATATATACATATACATACATATACACATTTTTTTTGCATTTATGGAACTAAATTGGGATCCGTTTTGTGAGTTATGATTTCTCTTATAGCTGGGCTGTTTTATCTGAAAGATGTTTGGCTTGTTAGAGAGGTTATTTGGAGTTGATACAAGGCTCTGGATCAACGCTGCCCAACCTTGTTTGGGGATTTGACAGATATGAATATTCTCTGTGTTGTGTCAGGAGTTTTTATTCTATTTTTTTGGGGGGGTGTAATCTGGGTTGGCCTTGGTTGGTGGAGAAGTCATTGGTAGTCTAGAATAGGCAATCCTCAACCCTGAAACTAATTTTATTTTTTTCACTAGCAGATGTCTTCATTAATCCCATAGTTTAATGATGTTACCTGTGATGTGCTTTGACTTTCAGATTCCCAGGAAGGAAATTACAAGTCGGAAGTAAACAGTAAGCCCAGGAAGGAAAGGACAGCCTTCACCAAGGAGCAGATCCGGGAGCTCGAAGCAGAATTTGCTCATCATAACTACCTGACCAGGCTGAGGAGATATGAGATTGCAGTGAACTTGGATCTCACAGAAAGACAGGTGAGGATGATGTTAGAATTCATTTTGCTTTTCAAACATGTAGCATATGAAACCAACAAAAAGAAAAACTACTTTGACTTCTCCAATCAGGTTTTTCTTCTTTTTTTCTCCATGTTTTATATAAAAATCAGTTTAACATAGAAGATGGAAAACTTGGTACAGATAGGAAGATGAGTTCAAATTCTATACCTTTGGTATTTATTAGCAGAATAATCACGGAGAAGTCACTTTGGATGCCCTCTTTGCTTTTAACCTCATCCCCATTGCTTACCATGTTGCCTGGCACATAGTTCACACTTACTAAGTACTTTTTCCCCGTCTTCTACAAAACTAGAGGTGTTAGATATTCCCTTTTCTCAGGGTTTTTGGAAACTTCTAATGTGATAATGCACCTAGTGCACATTAACAGACTTGAAATTCTGAGGCAATATAGGAATCAGAACTATGATCATTTGGATAACTTCCTATTTCCTTTATTCTCAGTGAGGTACCCAACACGAAACTTCTGACTGCTATCTAGGGGTTACTATGACATACGTTGTTGTGAATGGGGATTCATTTCTGCAGAGTGACTATAAAATTTCAACTAGAATGGACAAAGTAAAAACAAACAAAAGAAACAAATCAAAATTATTCTTCTTTAACCAGTGAATGAATCAAAAGATATATTTTTCCCAAAAGTACAATGATTTCCAAATTGTTTTTAAGGTCAATGAATGTTAAATCCAACATCATACAGCATGACTGAGGCAATGCAATATTTTATGTCATTCAAAGTGTTTCTATTTATGTCTTGTTGTTTCTTTGCCTTCTTCCTTCCAGAAAATATCTGTCCTTTCTCTAGGGTGCCAACCTGTGTAACAAAGAATGAGAGAAGAGAGGGAGAGACACAGCGAGAAAAAATGAGAGTGAGAGCCAGAACCAGAGTGTGAGAGCCAGAGACACACAGATAGACAGAGACAGAGAGAGACAGAAGAGACAGAGAGAAAAAGAGAGACAGAGACAGAGATAAACACACACAGAGTATGAAGCATTTCAGCAAAATTAACCAGCACATTGCCAAAGTTGGGCACTATATACAAACTTCTATATCCTTAGTTCCCTCCCCTCCAAAAAAAGATAGAGGGCAGAGATTTTTATTTTCTACTTCAGGGTCAGGCTTGGTGATTGGAATTACATAATATGCATTTTCTTTCTTTTTTTAAAGAGGAGCTGAACTGTCCAGATAAATTGCTACAGGAATTTTATTTGTTGTTCCCCCTGCTTCCTCTTCTAGACTGGATTTCTTTTGCTCTTCTCCTCTGCATCAGTTTGGCGAAGTCTTTCTGTGGGATTCTCAATTATTCAGACACATCATTTCTTATCACGTCTCCCCATTTTGAGAGTGAAGGTGTTTAAGGATGAGCCCTGGGACAGACCCTTAATTTCAAATATATGAAAGCAGAGGGTATAGTCTTAGAATCATCATCTGTAGCAAAGTGATTGGGTGATGAGTAAGTAAATACTATGAGTGCAAACTCTAGATTAGTAGCAGAGAATAGGAGAAATAGTGAAGAAGAGCTTGAAGAATGGGACAGCAAAATATTTTTTCTCATATTTAATTTTGATTTTTCTTTTATTACATAAGATAGATGAGCATATGTAAGTGTGGAGTGCATAGAAAGAAGCTTCCAATAGAGAGGAAAGACCTATATATTTCAGCTTTTAAAAATAGAGATGGATTCCCTTAGTTTTGCTAAATTGTCAAAGGAATCCATGAGACAATAAAAAGAAAGTTAAGAACTTTTTGCCATTAGATGATTTATGAAAACAGAGAGATTTTGAGATTTAGAATAAGGGAAACAAAGTCACTTTTGACCCAAGATTTTGGTCTTCTTGTGGAGGTAGGAATGGGTTATTTGCAGAGTGGAGATGGTAAGATGATATTGGGACTATGAGGAGAGAGGACCAGGCAGAGAGTGTGATGAGGAGTCAGTGAGAGGTCATCCACATTTCTATTTATCTTGAAAGCCTTGTTTTCAAATTTGGCTTTGACAACTTACTGTAGTTTGGATAGCCCAACTTTCTCTGTTCACTGTGAACCTCTTTTAAGCCCAAACATTTAATGACATCCTTTGCTCCAGGAAACATTTGGCAAATTCTAAGAGAACAGTTTGTTCTCAACTTGAAGTGCATTGTGGTGGTGAATTGGACTGGAAAGCAGAGTAGGGAAATGGAAGAATTTTCGAGATCTCCTGTCCAAAATCAGGTCTTGGTTGGATTTGGAAATAGCCTAATAGAGTACAGAGACATACCTTGAACTGGGATAAGCTCACGTAGTTAGCTTGCCAAAGAGAAACCATCCAGTTGAACCTCATTGTCTTCCTTTGTAGCATTGGAGTCAGAGTGGCTTCCATGCCACAAGGAACAATGTGTGTAGACCAGATAATGTATGGTCAATATTAGAAAGATCCATACTTCTTTTTTTAATTTTTAAATTTTATTTATTTATTATTTTTTCACAGTATATATGCATGAGTAATTTTTTTTTATATAACATTATTCCTTGTATTCATTTTTCCACATTATCCCCTCCCTCCCTCTACTCCCTCCCCTAGATGACAGGCAATCCCATACATTTTACATGTGTTACAGTATAAGCTAGATACAATATATGTGTGTAAATATCATTTTCTTGTTGCACATTAAGTATTAGATTCCGAAGGTGTAAGTAACCTGGGTAGATAAACAGTAGTGCTAACAATTTACATTCCCCTCCCAGTGTTTCTTCTCTGGGTGTAGCTACCTCTGTCCATCATTGATCAACTGGAAGTGAATTGGATCTTCTTTATGTTGAAGATTTCCACTTCCAAGATCCATACTTCTGAGAATGTCATACATAAGCAAGTTCCAATTCAATTAAAAATAAATTTCAGAATAAAGCAAAACTATTTGGTAATGATTAAATCTAAATTATTTATTTTTTAAAATATCCTTCATCCTTTTAGTATTATGACTAATTAGCAGAAAACTGTAATGAATCTTTGTCCCTGCCAGGCAGAATGGACAGCAAAATGTGATCTGGCTATTCTTAATTATTCTCAGATTCTTTTATTAACATTTATTTTTATGTCATAAGGTCTATAAGGCCAAAGTGTATGTGTATATGTATATAGATATGTTTCACCTCATTACAATACTTAGAAACACTTATCATGACTTGCCCATCCCTAAAACTTTCTCTTCTCAGAATACCATCTCAGAGCTAACAAGGGTCACAGAGGCATTGAATCCATCCTATGGCTGAAAACAAATCCATTCTGAAACATAAGTACAGTGACCATCCCTACTTTCTTTAACAGATCTTCCCCAGGCATGGTCTCAAATCCCTTCATCATCTCAGTTGCCTGGTACCACTTGGACAATCTCAAGTTTTCCTATATTTTTTCTAAAATGAGGTGCACAGAACTTAGCATGGTACAAAAGATGAGGTGCAACCAGGGAAGACAAAGATGGGACCTTCACTTACCTTGTCCTCTCTCTTGTCCTAGCCTCTGTTCCATTCTAATAGCAGGAAGATGGAGGCAATCTACTTCAGGTGACTTAAAATTCTCGAGAGTAGCTAGATGCTCTTTTTTTCTATTTTCCTGCTTAGCTTGGGTGTCAGCTTCCAGTTTTCCATTTTGTTCTCTGACATTGCCTGGTCTATGATCATTTACCTTGAAAAAGAAAACAGATGGAGAGTAAGAGTGAGACACCTTTTTCCCCTCCCCACCATCTGTTTTTGCCATTTTATTCATCCTGAACAATGCTTCTATCCTATATTTGATCTTGCCTTTGCCTCCTCCTGGGAAGCTGGACTCTCATTTTGTCTTTGCCCATGTGCACTTCCTTTATGGATGGTTTCCCATGCATTGGGAGGTATATGTGCAGTGTGACCACACACACACACACACACACACACACACACACACACACACACACCCTATCGTAGAAGAACTAGTCCATCT
Organism: Sminthopsis crassicaudata; assembly: GCF_048593235.1. Classification (NCBI taxonomy): domain Eukaryota; kingdom Metazoa; phylum Chordata; class Mammalia; order Dasyuromorphia; family Dasyuridae; genus Sminthopsis; species Sminthopsis crassicaudata. The sequence goes on along the minus strand of NC_133621.1, from coordinate 6,541,681 downwards.
ATCTAATAAATATCATCATCCCCTCTTCTCTCATGATCTTATGGGTTTCCATCTACATTGGACACATATGGCTTTGCTCATCAACAGTTTATTCATCATTACTGCTACTACTGTTACTAAAATAATGATAGGTCTACACAGCCTATCCTCAACCTACCTTTATAACACCATTGATCATTATTCTTCCTCCTTCAGCTGATGAGCCAGACAAAGTGACCTTCTTTCTGTCCCTGTAAGAAACACGACTCTCCATCTTTTAACTTTAGATTTTTGCAATGACTGTCCCATATGTGTGGAATGTAGCCCTCTCCTTACCTCCACCTCAAGAGCCCTTATCTTCCTATAAGAGAAATATTAAGCACTTTCTGTAGCAAACCTTCCTTGATCTCTCTGTGAGCATCCTCCTTTCCCACACCTTGCATTTAAACTATGTCTATTTAGTCACATTATCTAAAGCATAGTAGATACACTAAATGCTTATTGACTGATTACATATATATGTATATATTTACATGTATACATAGACATATGGGATTGTATGTGTATTGTGACATATATTATTTAAACATGTAAAAATATGAAAAAAGTAAAAAAGCATATGTAGTAATTATATATGTGTGTGTATATATAAATATATAGAGAAAGAAAAGAATAAAGAAAAGAAAGATAGAAAAAGAGAAAGAAAGGAAGGAAGGATGAAGAAAGAAAGAAAAAAAAGGAAGGAAGGAAGAAAAAAGAAAGAAAGAAAGGAAGGAAGGAAGAAAAAAGAGAAAGGAAGGAAGGAAGAAAAAAGAGAAAGAAAGAAAGGAGGGAAGGAAGGAAGAAAAAAGAAAGAAAGAAAGGAAGGAAGGAAGAAAAAAGAGAAAGAAAGAAAGGAAGGAAGAAGAAAGAAAGAAAAAAGAAAGAAAGAAAGAAAGAAAGAAAGAAAGAAAGAAAGAAAGAAAGAAAGAAAAAAAGAAAGAAAGAAAGAAAGAAAGAAAGAAAGAAAGAAAGAAAGAAAGAAAGAAAGAAAGAAAGAAAGAAAGAAAGAAAGAAAGAAAGAAAGAAAGAAAGAAAAAAAGATGGGGGAGGAGACTGGTCTCCTTTATTATGTATGCTCTTAGCCAGTAAGGTTGGTTGTCAGTTTTTATGCTTTTTACTTTTATCCCCAGCACCCAGTATAGTATCCAGCACATCATAGACAATTCCTTAATACTTTTTGATAATCTATAACTTTTAAGGTTTGCAAGATTGGATATGTTATTTCATTGACATACATGAATCAGCATGCTGTATTGGATAAAGTGCTGGATTTGATTCTTTACCACCTTGAACACCAACTACAGTTTGGACAAATTATTAAATTTTTCTTCTATAAAACTGTAAATAATACAGGCTATATACTCAGGCCCCAGATGTATTGATGGAAAGTAAGAATGGCTTTTTTTCCCTTCAACTTTGAAAATCCATCTTCTTCTACCATATTAGACAAAAGTTCACATGAGCATTTGGTGCTCAGCAGTTAAATATGTTCTATTTTGAAGTGGGAATCTGGTTTATTTTTATTTTATTAAAAAAAGAGAAGAGAATGCACATCAGTGACCTAGTATGAAGACACTGATTTCCAGAGGAAGTGTGATATGTTTTATGTCACACATGGGGGAATAACAAATTTAGAACATGCCTTTATCCAATTCTAAGGATGATGGGATGCCAGCCCTGGCCACTTGCCAGGAGCAAAGTCAGAGTCCGAAGCCTGCAGTTTATGTAGAGATCTAAGCCTTTCCCACATCCTGACAAAGATGCAACTTCTTTCAAACACTCCTAGAGATGCTTATCTGGGATTTCTGAAACTTGTTTGGGTTCATGTAGCTATCCTACTGAATGCCTTATTTAAAAATGGGGATGTCCAATATTGAAAGAATGAAAGATCTTTTCACTTCAAAATATTTTCCCCCTCCTTTTCTCACCAAACTTATCAAAGAACTTTTGTGGTTCTCCTCTTCCTCTGTTTATTGTCAGCTTCATCTCTTGTTAGGTAGATTATATTATCCATTCAGAAAGATGATTATGAGGAAAAAGGAAATTGGGAACCTAAAATGAAAATGGTAGACCTTTTCTTCTTCTTCCAAATTCTCCTTTTTTCTCCATTCCTAAATATCTTTAATCTTTCATTTCATCGCCAAAATAATTTCACATAAAGAAAAAAAAAATAACAGGATATGATATAACGCACAGAACACTGAAAATATCTGTTCAGCTACCCACCACTTATATTATCTTACACAAGTCACTTAATTTCCATGCTTCAGTTACTCATCCACAAAAGGAGGGGACTCAGTTATATGGGCATGATTCAGTTTGGTTCAAGGAGAAATCACTGAGATCTAGATCCTCATCTGAAATGACTTTTGCCCTGCTTCTTGCTGGTCATAGTAGGCATGTAGGTCAAGTGACTTTACATGGACCCACAAAATGCCCAGCACGGAGTAGGGATTTTTAAATTGGATTGTAGTCATCCAGATGTTAATTATGCAATCTAAATGGTAGATATCACGCCTCTTATACTCTGGCCATCATCTCATCCTTCTCTTCATCTTGAATCCTAGTGTGCCAGAATTTTAACAGCCAACCATTGCCTCATCTTGCTTGGATTCAGGCTTCCATACTATAATGCCCATGTCATCTCTATACCATGCTACCATATATGTGTCCCCTGCTAATTCTTTTTCATCATTAAGTGTGGTCTTTTTCCATTAGAATTTCAGTTCCTTGAAGGCAAGAACCATCTTGTTCACTTGTATTTGTATCCTTAACACTTAGTAAAATATCTGGGATTCAACTCCTTGAGCCCCAACTGGACAAACCCCTCAGACTTGAGGATGATTCCCGCTTGGCCCATAGCCTTTAGAGAAAAGCTTTTTGCATGCAGAATAAAATGGCTCAGTAAAATGGAGGATTTTGAAGATGCTGCTCTGAGCAGAGGAACACTGCTGTTCCAAGTTCCTGTCCTACATGGCCCGTTCTTAGCTTCCACTGGCAGGTGGCTTTAGGACACTTCAGAGAGTTGGTCCCTGGGCTGATTGGACCCTTGCTATATTCAGACTGACAAACTCACTCTTGGTTTAGAGGCTGTCCAGATAAAGGAGGAACAGGCCCACCAAGTCATCACATCTTTCTGTGGAATGACGAGAAAAATCTGCTACATTAGGGTAGAAAAGTGGCCAAAGGCCAGTTTTATAGGACGAGGATGCCCAATATAGAAAGGATGAAAGGTCTTTTCACCTCATAAGACCTTTTTTTTCCTTCCTTCTCTCACCAAACTAATCAAAGAAGCAATGTGGCAGCCTCATAAACCAGCTTGGGTTACCGGAATAAACAGAGCCATGGCACGAAGCCTCTGCCAACAAAACTGGAAAAATCCCACCTAGTCGATCATATTCCATTAGTGGAAATGAGAAGGCTTAGAATGCATTGTTTCCTCATAAATTACCACATGGCCCTAAGCCAACTGTTTGCAAAATAGCCATCTACTTTTGGATAGCCAATGTGGATTTTTTTAAAATTTCAAATAAACAGTGCTTTTTTATGAAAGCTTTTTATTTACAAAGCATATGCATGGGCAATTTTTCCAACTTGCCTAACCTTTTGTTGCAAATTTTCCCTTTCTTCCTCTTATCCACTCTCCCATCTGGCAGGTAGTCTAATACATGTTAAATATGTTGAAATACATGTTAGATCCAATGTGTGTATCCATATTTAGAGTTATCTGGTTGCACAAAAAAAATCCGATCAAGAAGGAAGGAAAAGAAAAACTGAGAAAAAATGTAAGCAAATAACAATGGAGTAAATGAGAACGTGGTCCACACTCAGTTCCCACAGTCCTCTCTCTGAGTGTAGATGACTCTTCATCACGGAATAAGTGGAACTGAATTGGATGCTTGTAAGGGCCCTTTAAATGGGCGGACACAGTGCATCGGGATTGAGGCCCAGAAGTAATTTCTGTGGATATTAGGACTGCCCTTGGGCGGGATCCTGGCCATATTGAGATAGTTTTGTAATGGGTGACTCTCTCGCTGATTGGCTGTGTGTGTGACCTCACAGGCCCTATGTAAGCCCACTGCAGGCAGCAACCGCCCTCTTTAACCTCGTGCTGTTCACCCTGGCTCCTAGCCTGGGTGGCCAAGCCAAGATGGGTAGCCGAAAGAGGTAAGGATTTTGGTAGTGAACACGTGGGTCTTCTGACCAGGTGTTCACTCGGGAACCAACAAGTCAGGGCATCAGCTAGGGCATTATGTGAGTAGGTATAATAAAGGCTTTTAAGATTACACGTGGTTGTTCTTGAGTGCGCTACCGGTTACTAAGCTATAGATTCAAGAGATTGTGGCCAGAGACCTTAGAAGGCCTCAGAGGAGGCGAGCCGGGTAGAGCTCACACTGCAAAGGACAGTGGTCAAAGGTACTCTGGTGGGTCTAGGACAGACTAGTAATTGTAACTGCCAGGAGAGCACGTTACAGATGCTCTCATTGTTGAAAAAAGCCATGTCCACCAGAATTGATCATTGTATAGTCTTTTTGTTGCTGTGCATAAAGATCTCTTGGTTCTGCTCATTTCACTCAGCATCAGTTTGTGTAGGTCTCTGCAGGTCTCTCTGAAATCATCCTGCTGGTCTAAACAGTGCTTTTATGACTGCTGTGGAGAAGGGTCTTTTATATATATATATATATATATATATATATATATATATATATATATATATATATATATATAAAGTCATGCACCATCTTCTCTGAGCTCTTGAGTAGGGAGGCTGTTTTTTTGATATGGTTAATGATTGACACGTATGTCCAGCACTAGATGCTTCATAAAAGCGTATGAAATGGAATTGAGTTTTTGGCTTAGTCAGACCATGAATAGGATCATGGATACAGAGCTGGAAGTGAAACCTAGTGAATTTAAGGCAGCACTGACCTGGGACTGAAATAGATCCTATAAACTATCTTGTTCTCCTCTGTTACAGAGGAGGAAACTGAGACCAGAGGAGGTTAAGGGTCACTCTCAAGATCATCTAGTAAAGTGTGAGAGGTGGTATTTAAATGCAAGTCTTTAGTCCCCATGTCCAGTGTTGTAGATATATTATACCATGGGACTTTTAATGTTGTTATGATGCACACACACATACCCACAGACACATACATATGCACACACATGCCCCAGCCAGTGTTATTATCTCTGACTCACTGAGAATGTCATTGCAAGGAAAGTTATCTGCTCAGAAAGCAAACTCCAGTTTTTCCTTTTTGCAGGAGGCTCCTGTTACAGGATAGTTTCCTGTCATTCACAGGGGACTTCAGGGTTGGCAAGGGAGACATTAAAAGAGTTTCCGAATGGCAACAGAGACTATTTTGGAACAAAAACATCCATGTGTGTATGTGTGGCTGTTTATCTATCTATCTATCTATCTATCTATCTATCTATCTATCTATCTATCTATCTGTCTGTCTGTCTGTCTATCAGTAAAGAAGCACCACATATATATGGATCCATAATATGTATGTTGTACATACAGTCAGTACGTATATGTGTCAATAATGTCCCTGTCTACAAATGCACCTAATGGGTGGATACCTCTGTGAGCATACACATGGGCATGAATGTGTGCATCTGTGGGGCTTTAGTCCAGAACTGTCAGATGTGCCCCCAGCACTCCCCAGTTACCTGACTCAGATTAAAATGTAATTGGGAAATATTTAACAAAACAAATAAAAATGCAAGAGAATCTAGAGACTCTTAATTGGGAGTTTCCAAGTCGATATGAGACCGCAGAGATCTTTATGCTCAGTCTCGTGGCCACTATTTCTGTTGGAGTTTGACACGACTACAGGAGCCGGCTCTTTATGAGCTGCAGAGAGGCAATTGACCTACATTGGGTTTAAGGGGAGTTCCTCACTAGAGAGTTCTCTTACTAATAAAATTACAGTTCCATTGCCTATTCCCCAATCCTTTCATCTCTCTGTCTCTCTTAACATGCTATTTCTATTATTTTATCTGGAATCGGTATTTCTATCTCATTCTGTTATTCTGTCTCTCATCTCTCTTACCTATATCATTCTATTTCCTATCTATCTATCTATCTATCTATCTATCTATCTATCTATCTATCTGTCTATCTAATTTAATCTAATCTATCTATCCATCCATTTATCCATCCATCCATCCATCTATCCATCTATCTCTCTCTCTATCTATCTACCTGTCTAATTTAATCTAATCCATCCATCCATCTATCTATCTATCTATCTATCTATCTATCTATCTATCCATCCATCTATCTATCTATCCATCTATCCATCCATCTATCTATCTATCTATCTATCTATCTATCTATCTATCTATCTATCCATCCATCTATCCATCCATCCATCCAATCATCTATCCATCTATCCATCCATCCATCCATCCATTCATCCATCTATCCATCTGTCTATCTATCTGTCTATCTAATTTAATCTAATCTATCTATCCATCCATTTATCCATCCATCTATCCATCTATCCATCTATCTCTCTCTATCTATCTACCTGTCTAATTTAATCTAATCCATCCATCTATCTATCTATCTATCTATCTATCTATCTATCTATCTATCTATCCATCCATCTATCTATCTATCCATCTATCCATCCATCCATCCATCTATCTTTCTATCTATCTATCTATCTATCTATCTATCTATCTATCTATCTATCTATCTATCCATCCATCCATCCATCCATCCAATCATCTATCCATCTATCCATCCATCCATCCATCCATTCATCCATCTATCCATCTGTCTATCTATCTATCTATCTATCTATCTATCTATCTATCTATCTATCTATCTATCTATCCATCCATTCATCTCTCTCTCTCTTTCTCTCTCTCTTTCTCTCTCTCTCTTTCTCTCTCTCTCTTCTCTCTCTCTCTCTCTCTCTCTCTCTCTCTCTCTCTCTCTCTCTCTCTCTCTCTCTCTCTCTCTCCACGGATATAATTTAGACTATAAATATGTAGACATACCACTCTACATATGTTTGTATATATTAAAGCATATCTGCTTTCTTAACATGTCTATGAGCCTTACTTTATGGGTCTGCATAGTACAGTCAAGTCACACATATCTATCGACTCATATCTATGTGCCTTTACATAGATCCAATACATACATGTGCATACATGTCCAGGGACATAAATGTGAGAACAGTCATTCCTTAAGGGACATAATGTGTTTCTTCCAGTCTAACAAACAAAAGAGCACATTTATATTGCATAGACTTCGATTATGAAGTCGGAGCTGTTTTCTACTTAGGAAATGCCTTCAACCCTAGGAATAGTAAAAATATGTTTAAGGCACTTTAAATATTTTAATGCACAATTCAAGGAAAACATTGTTTTTAAAACTATTTCTTAATAAAACCCAAACTATTAAAATAATTCCTAGACATGAATAGCAATACTTCATTAGGAACAATCATAATCAACCCAGCAAAATAATAAAAGTGACAGCCTGGCCAGATCCACACACTTTGCCTTTATGTATAGCTCCTAAATATAGGAACTAGTAAATATTGAAGTAGACTGGATGTAACTCAATATTTCAGCAGCCTTAAGACATGTTCGCACTTCATACTTTACATGCTAGGCAATTCTTGTGCAGCTTTCCCTTTTTCTCCTTCACTGGGACTTGTTACCCAAGTCACAAGTTATAGTAAGTGAAGGAAGTACTTTGTGAATTAAAAAAAAAATCCCAAACAATGAAAATGAGGACAATGACAATTATTACTATTATTTTACTCTCTTTAGCTTCTTCTGAACATTAATATTCACTTATCCCAATACTGAAGGTAGAAGAAGATAGCTTAAAATGTCCAATTTCCACCTAGCTTAAAAAAGACACTCCTACATGCATGTGCCATAGACATCTAAAAACTAGATGTACTTTCTGTTGTCTACTTGTTCCTTTCACTGTTGCCCATCATCCTCTTTAAGGCCTGTTAGCACCTCAAAGAGCCATTTGCCAGGGATTAGGGACATGAGGGACACGAGACAAAAAGGCATGCTTATCACTTCAGTGCACGGTAGGTCAAGATGAAATATCAGGTATAAGAGGCTGGCCCAACTTTACTCAAATTTGTGTTTCCCATCATTCTCTCATTCAGTCATCCATCTTGTAAGTTGAAGACATAAATTTTGGACTAATAATTTAATTTTTGGAGTTAAAGTATTTATTTACTTCACCTGAAAACTGCTTATATCTTTTTTTAAACATGATAGAAATATATGTTAAATCCAATATATGCATACAGATTTAGATAGTTATCTTGCTGCACAAGAAAAATCAAATCAAACTAGAAAAAAATAAGAAAGAAAATAAAATGCAAGCAAACAACAAGAAAAAGTAAAGATTGAATTTTTAAAGAATTTTATTTATAATAATGGTAAATTTACTTTCAAAACTCATTGTAGAATTTACTGAAAGTCATGAATTTCTTGCTGGCATTTGTAGGTAAAATCTCCTTTAGTTAAAAGTGAACAGTAATTCTAGTGTTTTCTTTTTGCTCTTTTTTCTCCTACACCGACAAAAGGAAAGCAAATTCAAGACACAGACAGAAAGCAAAGAGATTGCCATATGATAGGAATTACCGTATTATTAAGTGGGCTAGAAATAGAAGAGTGATGAGAAATATTCCCGCTGGTGGTATCATAGTATTATTAAAGGAATCCAAGTGAATTTGACGTTCAATCAGCTTCCTCACCTTGGCTCTCCTTTGTTCCTCCAGTCTTGCCCATTTCCTATGAGTGAATACTTGCCCAATGTATATCACTAGAGAACAGAATAAAATGATTTCTCAATTAGTCTGTCACAATGGCCTTTGGAACTTAAGAAGAAACTTAATGTCATGTTGAGTTGCCCTATCCATGGGTAGTTTGTACCTCAAGTGACAGGAAGAGAAATGGGGAGCCTCTGATTTCTTTGCAGCCAAGGATTGCATCAATCCTTATCTTAACTCTAGGCACCTTCTAAAAGGTGCTGTTGTAGACATTTCCTACTCTAGTGTGGGGCAGGCTGGTTGGCCTCTGAGCTTCCTTTACGGCTCCGGTGCCCTGGCCTCTAGGACATCTTCTGTGCCCCAATGTCACCGATATTCTCTCCTTTCTCAAATGGTCTCACATTTGCTTATCTTTGTCATAGTAAACAGAGGACTAGCCTCAGGGTCATGAAAATCTGGGTTCAGGTCTTGACTGTAACTCCTGATTCTATGACCTTAAGTAGGTCATTTCCTCTAAGCTAAGACCAGGCCTTTCTCCCCCATCCAGTGTCTCACATCATCTGCAGGATGAAATAGAAAATCCTCAGTTCATCATTCAAAGCCCTTTGTAACTCACCCATCCCAATAGTTCAGCCTTCTTACAACTGACATTCTCCACTTGCTATCTAGTGATATTGGCCTTGCTGTTCCAGCTTTTGACTCTGGGCCCTTTTACTGACTGTTTTTCACACCTAGGATGCCTTCCCTCTTCATTTCTACCTCCTGGCTTCCCTTCCCTGGCTTTCTTCAAGTCTCAGTTAAAATCTCATCTTCTACAGGAAGTCTTATCAACTCCTTTTAATCTAATGACTTTGTCTCTTGATATAATGAGATTTTTGACAAGCACTTAATACACTGCCTAATACACAGTAGTGCTGTATAAATGCTTATTCCTCTAAGAAGGGTCACAAATGCCAATACTGATTGTTTTTTTTTTTTATTGAAAACTATTTCATTTTATTATAAAAATTTTTGACAGTATATATGCATGAGTAATTTTTTTTATAACATTATCCCTTGTATTCATTTTTCCAGATTTTCCCCTCCCTCCCTCCACTCCCTCCCCCCGATGACAGACAATCTCATACATTTTACATGTGTTACAGTATAACCTAGATACAATATATGTGTGTAAATCCCATTTTCTTGTTGCACATTAAGTATTAGATTCTGAAGGTATAAGTAACCTGGGTAGATAGACAGTAATGCTAACAGTTTACATTCACTTCCCAGTGTTCCTTCTCTGGATGTAGTTGTTTCTGTCCATCATTGATCAGCTGGAAGTGAGTTGGATCTTCTTTATGTTGAAGATTTCCACTTCCATCAGAATACATCTTCATACAGCATTGAAGTGTACAGTGATCTTCTGGTTCTGTTCATTTCACTCAGCATCAGTTGATGTAAATCTCTCCAAATCTTTCTGAATTCATCCTGCTGGTCATTTCTTGCAGAGCAATAATATTCCATAACCTTCATATACCATAATTTACCCAACCATTCTCCAACGGATGGACATCCATTCATCCTCCAGTTTCTAGCTACTACAAAAAGAGCTGCCACAAACATTTTGGCACATACAGGTCCCTTTCCCCTCCTCAGCATTTCTTTGGAATATAAGCCCAGTAGTAGCACTGCTGGATCAAAGGGTATGCACAGTTTGATAACTTTTTGGGCATAGTTCCAGATTACTCTCCAGAATGGTTGGATTCTTTCACAACTCCACCAACAATGAAATATTGACTGTTTTTAATGCACAAAACAATACTTCTCTCTGGCAGTTTATATGTGCATAAGTATATATCCACATATGTCATTTACCTCTTTGCATACATTTGTTCAGTCCCACTAGAATAGAAACTTCATTTGCACTTTTGTTTTTGTCTTTCAAATGGTCGCTTAACTAAACTACGTGTGTCAGGCGCCGTGCTAAGTGCTGGGAATACAAACAAAGGTCAAAGACCAGTTCTAGTTCTCAAGAAGCAGCCAACACCTAATGTCAGGCACATATAGCAATCCCATTAAAATTAATTCATATGTGTTGGTTGAATGGAATGGAAAATAATTAGATAACCAACAAACGCAAACCTTAAATATACTGTACCTTGAGCTGATGAGCACTCTAGAAATATTTTCCAAAAGGAACCCAATACGATTGGATGAGATCCAAATAAATCCAAAGTAAAGTGATGGCGTCATTTAGAAGGGAAGCCATTAGTGATTGAGGGGATCAGGAAGGATTTTGTGTAGAAAAGCCCGCTAGCTGGTGTAGTGGAGTCAGGGAGGCCTGACTTCAAACTTTTCTCATTAACTCTGATACTGGGGATGCCTTGACTTCTGTCTCACATTTCTGTAAAATGTGGATAATGATGGCACCTATTGAGGTAGCTAGGTGGCGCCGTGGATAGACCACCAGCTCTGAAGTCAGGAGGACCTGAGTTCAAATCTAATTTTAGACACAACACTTCCTAGCTGCGTGACCCAAAGTAAGTCACTTAACCCCAATGATCTCAGCAAAATAAATAAATACTAAAAATAGTACCTATCATCCAGAGTTATGAGAATCAAATGAGATAATATATGTAAATAGTGTTTGATACAGTGACTGGCAAACAATAGGCACCATATTAGTAGTAGTAGTAGTAGTAGTAGTAGTAGTAGTAGTAGTAGTAGTAGTAGTAGATGCTACTTAAACTTTTTTTTGTTTGTTTGCTTTTTGGTTAGGCAGTCATGGGTAGGTGACTTGTCCGGAATCACAAAGCTAGGAAGTCTTAAGTTTTTATGGCTGGATTTGAACTCAGGTTCACTTATTCTAGGGCTAGTGCTCCATCTACAGTATCACCCAGATTTCCCTTGAAGTTGCATCTTGAAGAAAGAGGAACCATTCCAACAAGAGAGTGGTATGGCTTCTGAAAAGGCAGGGAGAGATTTAGATATTGTGTTTTAAATGATTTAATACAACCCAGTAAATTATGATACAGAGATTATTTGCTATATCACATTTTCCTCTCCTTCCTATTTATATGAAGGGGTGAGGTCATTTCTGCTTCCAATATAAATCAAGCAGAGAAATCATCCCCAGCAAGCTTCTCTTGGCAGCATGGTTCCCGAGGAGATGTTCGATACAGGGTCACATGGCCCTTAACTAATTTCAGCAACAGCCCAGTCATCAGCTTGAGGGATGTGAACGCAAAGCGAGTCATTAAAGAAACGGAAGTAGGGTCTTTGTGCCAACAAGCAGATGTTCTCAACAGTGCTATCCAGCCTTGGGAATCCTGGCCTGATATGGGAAAGCAGGCTAGCAAAGTGCTCTCAAGCCAGGCACTTTCTGCTGCTGGCTGGAGGTTGGACTTTGGAAAAAGCCCCTTTCTTTCACCATCTTTAAAGTGGAGCCCTCCAGAAGTTCTTTGAGGGAGCTCATTTCTGTTTTCTGATTCTGATCTCCATTTTCCAAACTGTTAAATCAAGCAGCATTTATGGAAATGCTTATTATGGGCCTGACACTGTGCTAAGTGCTGGGGATTCAAATAAAGTCCCCTAAGAGCTCCTCTTCTGATTGGGGGTGATGACAAATTTATAACTCTGTACATAGAAGATAGACATACACGGGGTAAATGGGAGAGAGAGAAAGGCACTGATGCTATAGGGATCTGGGGAGGCCCTTTGTGGAAGGTCGGATTCGTGCTGAGACTTGAAGGAAGCCAGGGTACCCGGAATGTGAGGATGAGGCGGGAGATAATTCTAGACATGGTGAAGGCCAATGAAAATGCTCACTCAGGCTTGTTCAAGAACAGTAAGCAGGCCAGTGTCATCAGATCCTAGAGAGCATGGAGGGATATAAGGTTCAGCCTAAATACAAAGGCTGGCTTTGAAGGTCAAAAAACGGGACCATGTATTTGATCGTAGAAGCAATAGGAAGCCTGATCAAACATTTGCCTTAAACCAATCACTATAGAGATTAAAGAAAGGTGGACTGGAGTGGGGAGGCTTGAGGCAGGGAGATCCATTTGGAGGCCATCCCAACAGTGCATGTGGTGATAAAGGCTTGTTCCTGGATAGTGGCAGTGTCCAAGTAGAGAAGAAAAGAACGTGCAAGATGCTGCAAAGCGGAAGTTGGTGAAAGTTAGCAGCAGCTTGGCTATAAGGGATTGGAGAGAAATTGGAGAATGGGACATGATGGCAAGACTTTGGGAATGCTGTGGTACCTTCAACAGTAATAGGGAAGGGAGTGGTGATTTGAGGGAAGGATAATGAGTTAAGTTTCCTATGTGTTGCACTCTAAGATGTCTACAGGGTACCCAGTGTGTGAGACATCTACTTGGCAGCTGGATTGGAGGTCAAGAGAGAGGCAGGAGTTGAATCCACTGATCTGGAAAGTATTTGCATGAGATAATTGAATCCAAGTCAGGGCTGGTAAGATTGGAAGAGACCTAGTATAGAAGGCAAAAAGGAGAATGATCAGGCAGGATCCAGATGCAAAGCCAGAAGAAGAGGCTAAAGGTTTGTCATGTGGGAGGAAGCACAGGAGCGTGCAGTATTACAGAAATTTGGGAGAAGAGAATATTAAAGCAATGTCATGACGTGTGACTGCATTGTGTAATAGATGTTCTGTCACTGGTTACCATTCAGAGAGAATAATTTAAAAAGGGAGCCTGCCATAGAGCAACACGATAATTAAAAGCCTTGTTTTTACTTTGATCACTAATATCAAAAAGAAAGTCTTTTCTTTTGACTCATCTGAATTGGCCCCATCTTCTGTCTGTACGCTTTGAAAAGGCAACACAATTTTGAAATCTCCCTTTCACAGTTGTCCTATGGGCAGAGCTTGAGAAAGGAAAGTACTCCGTTTATCTCACAGGGAGATTCCTCCTTTTCTCCAGCTACCGAATGGAACTGGCTCGCAGGAAGCCAAGACACTAAGCATGCAGATTTTTTATTTTCCACAATCGATCCATAAGCACTTATTAAGTTTCTACTCTGGGATAGCCACTGTGCTAGATTCCGGGGGACCTAGACAGCAAATTAAGTAGCCTGCAGGAGGCTACTTTCTATCTGACATGGCTATGGGGAATTCTGGATTATAGGATTTGTCCTGTTCAGCCTTAAGTTCTGGAAACTGAAGGGTTTTTTGTAGAGCCTGGGGGAGAGCAGATCCAAGTGGGGCTAGATAGAAGAGCAACCTTAAATAATTATTAATTATTAATTATTAAATTATTAACTACATATATTCAAGGTTCCTAGAATAGAGGCAGAAGGGACTTGGGGACTTATTTGGGAACAGCTTCACAAAGTTCAGACTCTATGACAAGGGACCTCGCTGGGCATCCCCTTCCTCCCATGACTGATTGCAACTTAGCCAATCATGCCATCTTTGCTTCGTTTCCAAAATGGAGACATGCCATTGGCAGAGGGTATATATGTGCCACTTTAGATCCCATAAGGGCCTAGGTAGGTCGCTACTTAAGGACCTCAGAAGCCAAAGGGTCCAACTCCTTTTTATAGATGAGGAAGACTGATACACCAAAATATGTTAATTATCCAGTCTTAGAAACTTGGGCTTGAAATATAATGAAATGAAGTAATTGTCTAATACTAGGAACTTGGGGTTTAAAAAATAATAATGAAATAGTTCCTTCCCTAAGAAGCTTACATGAGATAATTTTTAATAAGTGCTTAGCACGTGCCTAACCTGTAGTAGGTATATAATAAATGCCTATTTCCCTTCTCTTCAATTTATAATGAGCTATATTAGAAAATAGGATAGAGGAGAAAATAAGAAATAATTACAGATAAGTAAGAAATGAAAAGTAATTCCAAGTAATTTCAAGAAAGAGGTATTATTAATCTCTGAAGGGATCTTAAAAGGATTCCAATTGACAGGGGAGGGAAATTGAGGTTCTAAGAAAGAAAAATAGCTTGCTCAAAATCTGTCAAGCATTAAGGAAACAACTTTGCACCTCCTTCCTGTCAAATTCAGTGCCTTTTTCCTGACAATATTTCATATATATGCTCTTTGGTTAGATATAGAGGCACCTTTCCCACACAGTGTTTCAAACCAAAATGTTGCCATCACTTAAAAGGTTAAAAATCTGTTTTTGCAAAGTCTTGCATTCTGTGAGGATCTTGGATAAACACAGCACATCTTTGCTGAAAACTGTGTTGTGGTGACATTTGATACTAACACAACAAGTGATATCATCATCGTTTGTTGTGGATAGTTCTTTGTACAGATTTATGGGGTGACTAGAAACCCTTCTGGGCTCCCATTCCTTGGTTCTCTCCCTTCCCTCTTCCCATTTACTGCCACATCTTAACAAAGGTTCCCAATTCTGTGCATTTATGGCCCAACTCAGAGAGGACAATACAAGCCATTAATTGAGATGCAGTTGGAATTCACAAGTCTTCCCGTTTCCTCTGTTCCTTGCACATGCCAGGCTCAAGTTTCCACACCTCTTTTTTCCTTCCCTAATATTCACTCTTTACAAATTCCAAAGCAAGTTAATTTTTCAGATATTTCTATCTGATCCCTGGAGGAAATCCTGCTCGAAAGGCCTTTCTCATGTTCGAGTCACTAGATAAACATCCAGCGGGTTTCAGCCTCATATTTTTGGATACCAGCTGTGGGCAGAAAAAGAGCCTTTTTCTTGAGTTTGTTAAGCCATTAATGAAAATGGACAAACCATTCTACAGGAAGTACAATGCAACGGGAAGGGATAATTTTTGTGAAATCACCACTGTATTCAGCTACTTCTTTAACACGGGATGGGCCATTTTGCAGATGGATATAATCCACATAGGGGGAAAAAAGGAAATGAGTGTAGATTTTAAAAATGAAAAATATAAATTGTGTCTTGGCTAGTCAGTTCTTCGCCTATTGCTGCCAAGATCCCACTGACTTAATTGAAAGGACTTTCTTTTAGACCTGAGTGTTGGTGAGGATGGTGTTTTGTGTGTTCGTTCCCTCTGGGGTTTCCGTGTAGAAAATGCCCCCTTGAGAATTCTGGGAAACCCAGATGTCTCCCTCTTACAAATGTGAAAATGGACACTGAGAAATAAGAACATTTGCTTAAGTTTCCATGGAAAGACTGAAGTAGAGCCAAGAGTGAAACCCTTTTCCAGCAAAAAAATTAAATAAATAAAAAATCCAAGAAAACGTTAAATGCCACTTGAAAAACATAATTAAATTGGATCTAGCTTTCCCATTATCTGAGATCAGAGAAGGAAACAAAGATTCTTCTTCCTTCTCTCTCTCTCTCTCTCTCTCTCTCTCTCTCTCTCTCTCTCTCTCTCTCTCTCTCTCTCTCTTCTCTCTTCTCTTCTCTTCTCTTCTCTTCTCTTCTCTTCTCTTCTCTTCTCTTCTCTTCTCTTCTCTTCTCTTCTCTTCTCTTCTCTCTCTCTCTCTCTCTCTCTCTCTCTCTCTCTCTCTCTCTCTCTCTCTCTCTCTCTCTCTCTCTCTCTCCTGCTTTCCTTTTTAGCCTCAGTGAACAATACAAATCCAGGTTAAATGTTTCCTGCCGAGGGTTTTTGCTGTGCATTCTTGAATAAAGTTAAAAGCCTGGTTTCATTGACCCAGCCTTATTATGAGTGGTCGGTATCTGGGCACGTTCTGGTAGCCGTTTGGTGTTATGACCTGATGAATCAGGACAGTACAAGGGAACTCAGAGGAAGGGGCCATGGTCTGTGAGGCTGGGAAGAGTTGAGGAGACTTTTCTGGCGGGAAGCCTTACACGTGACAATGGAGACTATTCATTTTGGGGCCTGTTTAGTGTTTACTGATGGAAGGGCTTAAAATACTGCTTAGCCTCGTCTGCTCGTGGAATTCCCCATTGGTATGACCCAAGTGCATGGACACAAGTTGGATATGTAAGCAGGGAAACTTTGATGCTCACAACCCAGGGAATGGCTGCACAGAAATGCATTTTCATTTGATTTTTTAACTGCACTGAGAGGGGAAAGTCCTGGCATGAAAACTCTCTTCATTGACATGTGAGGTCTACCGAGAGGAAATATGGCACAGTGGCTGGAGCACCAACTTGGAATTTGAAAGAAGGACTGGGTTCAAGGCTTGTCCTTGTTGTATTCTATAGGCCTTAGTCAATGGTAGCCCAATGAGGAAATTCTGTTGAATTCGGTGTCATGGTATCTGAGTTTGAACTCTTGTTCCTTCTGTTCCCCCTTTGTGACTGTGGGTAAGATATTTCATCTGTCTAAGTTTGAATTTCCTCATCTATAAAATAAGTGGGTTGGGTTAGATGGCCCCCAAGGTCCATTCCAGCTCTAAATATATGATCTGAAGATCCCAAGGGCCCAGGAAATTATACTGGGTCACGAGATACAAACTGTGAACCAAACTAAACTTCCTATTGCTCTCTTCCCAAAATGCTGTTTTCACTCAGAGAACTGCCCCGGGTTAGCAGGAGGCAGCAGTCAGGGGGAGGGAGGGAGGCTCCGAGCCTTCTGCCACTAGGCTTTCCAGTACAGGATGCGGCCTCACCCATGACTATAATAACACTGAGCCCTCTGAGCCCCAATGGCACTGGTCTCCCGACTGTTCCTCCCACAAAGCCCTCCAACCCTCCAGATACCGTATGTTTTCTCAGGCTTCTCTATATCCCTGGCTTTTTCTCCCTCTGCATCTTGCTCTCTTGGCCCCTGAGCTACCTAGAAGTCACAGCTAAAGTCTCATATTCTCCAAGAATCCTTTCTGGGTCCCCCAGAGACATGGACAATTAGTTAATGGTACAAATAGACAAGATATAATGCACATGCATGATATAGGCCATGAGTGAGCTCCGGAGGAGCTCACAATCAAGAGCAGTGGCTAATGAAAAGAGAAATCTGGCACTAAGAGAGGAACCAGGGGTTTTATCCCAAGATCCTAAAGACTATACATGGGGAACATCAAAGAAGCAAAGTCTATTAGTAATTTAGAAACAACTAGTTACCAATCGTGAGCTCAGCCGCTAAATAGAAAGAAAAATAATGAGATAAAATAGGAAACTGGGCTCACTGGCTAGACCTTATTGGACCTGGATCAGGAAGATCCAAATTCAAATTCTGCCTGAGATACTTGCTACCTGTTTAACCTTTACCCATAAAAATGGGGATAATAATTGTGCTATCGGAGAATAAAATGAGATTATATCTGTAAAGTGCTTCACAAACTTAAATAACTCAATAAATGTGAGGCGTTATTCTACTGTCTCACTCCAACTTAGTGGAATTTGTCTTAATAACTTTTTGTATCATTTTCATAAAATTAATTACAAAATAGATTCCCTGGGAATCCACATTGCTAGGTGTGACCCTGTAATGAAGTATGTGGGCCATGAATTGGTTCTGGGAAGATCAGTAAGATTTGGTTAGGCAGCTCGAGGGGGTCTCGATCATGTCTCCTTTTCCCTTTCTATGTGGTTTAAAGAACTAGTTGGGTTTCTCATACCTGCACAGTGCTTGGTATAGATTAGCTGCTCTCTAAGTAGATTTAGTAGAAGTTATTTGGGCTTTGTGACCACTTACTCATAGCATGACTGTGTGCCCCATTTGATAAGCAGCTTTTTGAGGACTTCACCTAGAACAAAAAGGGCACCAATCACTGGGAAGTGATCTAAATGGACAATCTGGACTCTCTACCAGATCCAATACAACATGGCAGTCCTCCTTTCATACACCGACTCTTGCCGGCAGTCCTCCTTTCATACACTGACTCTTGCCTTATTACCAGGCATCCCTTCATGGACTCCAAAGCACTGAGATTGGTCTAGAGAATTGCAGCAAGATGTAATTCTTCTTTCTTTTTGACATTTTCCATTGTATCTCTTCTCCTTTCTCCCTAATAGCCATTTCTTAGGATAAAGAATCTTAAAAAAAAAAAGCAGGGAGGAGAGGAATCCTACACTTCTGACAACTTAGAGTAAAAAAGTCTATGATATGCCATGTGGTAGGCACATAACCTCCCTCCTCCCCCCAAAACAACAATAACAAAATAAATAGGAGGAACTACTTTCTTTTTCCTTTTCTTTGGGGCTATTCTAGGTCATTATCATTATCATTTTAAATTATATTTATTTATTATTATATTATTTATTGTTCTTATTTTTAAATTTCTATTTCAATTATTGTTTATCTATTTCCCTTTCAGTAGTCATCACAGATATTGGTTTTCTGATTCTGCTTACTTCACTTTTCACTATTTCTTAGACATCTCCTTCATTTCTGCATTGCTCAGATGCATCCTTTCATGGTATCGCCATATTTCATGGAATTCATCTATCCCAACTTGTTTAGCCATCTCCCAATAAGTGGATCTTGACTTTACTTCCTGTTCTTTGATAATATAAAATATGCTGCTATAAGTATGTGGTGTTTGGTGCCTCTCTTTTTGTCAGTGACCTGCAGGGCTATAGACCTTGCGGTGAAATCTCGGCATCAGAGGAGATGGACACTTAGTGAATTTTTTCACAGAATTCTAAATTAAGGGGCAGCTAGGTGGTGCAGTGGATAGAGCACCGGCCTTGAAATCAGGAGGACCCGAGTTCAAATGTGATCTCAGACACAACATTTCCTAGCTGTGTGACCCTGGGCAAGTCACTTCACCCCAGCCTGAGGGGAGGAAAAAAGAATTCTAAATTAATTTTCTGAAGGGTTAGATAATTTCACAGCCACACCTGCAGTCTTATGGTGTGTCTGTTTCTCCCCAGCACATCCGCAGCAAGGACTATTTCCATCTTTTGGCAAGTTTGCTAATTTGCAGGATGTAAGGCGAAATTTCATGATCCTTTCTATTTGAGTTTCTTTTGTTATTAGTACTATTGAGTGTATTCTCCATTGACTATTAATAGTAGTTTATAATTTTTTTTGACAATTTGTTCATATCATTTCGCCACTTATATAGTAGATAATAACTTTTGGTCTTGTATATTCTGGTTGTTTGTCACTATATAAATAGCAAATACATGTCCAGAGATATTTGATGTAAAGGCTTCTCCCCCACCCCTCAGTCCATCATTTCTTTTCTTATTCTAGTTTAATTACTTTTGTTCATATAAAAACTTTTTGCTTTGATGGAATTGACATGATGTATCTTTTGCTTACCTAGTTGATGAGTTCCCATTTTATGAATGAATTCATATTCAATGCTTATTATTTGGATGTGAATTCAGCCACTCCTTCTCCTGCTGCCATAGCTAAGCTAGTAAAAAATACAGAACTAATGAAAAGTTTTCTGTCTTCTGCAGTGTGTGTGTGTGTGTGTGTGTGTGTGTGTGTGTGTGTGTGTGTGTGTTTAATGGAAAATCCTGAATTTTCATGTGCTGTATCCATTTTAAATTTAGAGTCGTATATACAATATTTTTTAAAAAATTGACATAAGAATGTAAATTTGGGACTTAATTTTTTTTCTTTTCTCACCACTCCCTTTTTTATTTGTTTTTCAAGGTGAAAGTCTGGTTCCAAAACAGGAGGATGAAATGGAAGAGAGTAAAAGGAGGCCAGCAAGGGGCAGCTGCCCGGGAAAAGGAACTGGTGAATGTGAAAAAGGGAACCCTACTGCCTTCGGAGCTCTCTGGCATTGGCGCCACGGGCCTCCAGCACACAGGGGACTCATTAGCCAATGATGACAGCCATGACAGCGACCACAGCTCCGAACATGCTCACTTATGATACCGAGCGCGGGATGCGCCGAGCGAGCGCTGTTCTCAGGAAAGAAACGCTAGCATGGCGAGCCTTACTTACCCAGACATGGTTTACAGAGGGAGAAGACTATGGCAATGAGCATTGGCTTTCTGAGAGTCAGCCTTCTCCTGCTTGCCGCCTTGAGCTGTGGAGGGCTGACAAGTGCCACTTCTCTCTAAGGGGCCTCCATGGTGATGATGCTGAAGATGGACTTGCTTGGAACATTCCGCACTCGTTGGCCACGCCTTGGACAATGGGCTGGTCTTTGCTTAGCTTGCACTGAAAAAATAAATTGCTATGGAGAGCAAAATAGGAGACATTTTATCCCGAACAGTTCCAGGGCCCCGAATCACTGTTTATTGGATAAGAAATGTATTTTAACTCTGTATATATTTACCTTATGGCATTTTCCTGTCTTCACTAACTTTTGCAAAGCATTCATATTAGCTGATGGCAATAGACACTCCTAATGACAATCTTCATGTTGTCTCCCTTCTGTTTTTCTGTTCCAAAGACAGAGCATACATGTTAACTTGTGTTCCTTCCAGTAGAGGAAGATGGAGTAGAAGAGAAGGAGAGAACACATCCTTTTTTGTACCACAGACAAAACAAATCTTCTGTTGCATTTACTATCAACTGCTGCTAATAGGGTATTATAGACTTAACCTAGCTCCTCCATTCTTTCTATCGTATAGCTTGAAGAAAAAGTTTTGTTTTTTTAAAAGGATCATAAAATCCATCATCTTTCAGAAGAGTTTGGGTGCCAACGATTGCCCAGAGTCATCCCTATAAAACATTAGAAAACATTAGCTATCACTTCTACAATGGGAATAAACCAATTAGCCCAAAGGCAGATTTTTGTTTTTATTGTTGTTTTTCAATATGACATCGAATAGCAAGAGATTAATTGCAAAGCAGTTGGTAGTTGATAGTTCAGAAACCGTCTCCAGCTTAATAATCTTGTTGCATATGTATGTTTACATATAGAATACCAAAGCCTTTATAGAAAACATGATTGTAATTTGTAAAAATAAAAGTTTAATAAATGATCCTTTTAAAATAACGGCATTTCTGTGATTTCCTAAGAATATCTGAAAACCTCGTGTTACTTATTGAGTAATTAGAGAAATCCTTCTGTTTTAGTTTGATGCAGATTAAAACAGTGTTTGTGTCAAACTGAACCTTCCTTCCGGGATGAACCTACTCCATTTTGCCTTGATTCATGACAGAAATTCATATCTCATAGAAAAAAAATGCATCAAGTAAATGAAAACAGCCAAAAACAATGAAAGCTCATTTCAATATTTTCAATGATCCTCTGGATTGTATAGATTGTAGTTAGATTTACTTTATGGAATTTTTTTTAATGCATGAGAAAATATACCATAGGATTTTTCAACATAGGTGATAAAGAACGTGACTTCATTTCTCTCTTTAAAACAAATCAGTAGAAGACAAAATTATCTGTGAATCTTGAGCGGAGAAAATTTCTGAGGATAATTTTGTGTGAAAAATAAAATGTCCTCTCAAAGATGTCCGTCAAGAGTGCTGAATCTCCAGTTGGGTGATAAAAATATAGATGTCAAAGAGACCAATGAATTAAATGATTCCATGTCACTCCCATCCTATTTGCTTATGCTGTTTAATGAGTGCTTTTTATGATTAATATTCTAGTTTGCCCCTCCTTTTTTAATTCTCCATTATCTGTTCTAGCTTCTACCTTAATTTTCTTGTATATACCTATTTTAAACATTAAATTCTATGCTTATTATTCTATAATAATTTAGATAAGTCTAATTTATTCTTCATTGAGATCTGTTATACTCATCATCAACATTTTATTCTTGAAAGCACACCTTCTCTCTTAGGCTGACTGCTCCGGAAGAAGTTTTGGCCGTGAACTCTCTCCTATTCCTACTCTAAATCCTTTGGACTAGGGTCTCCTCACTTCCAGGGTCTATGTCAGCCATTTTCTGGATTTCCACTTCATATAGTTCTGTGTCAACATAAGGGAATCTATTTAAGTTTTTAAGAACTCCAACTCATATTAGAACATTATCATTCATGACCGAGATGATGGACGGAAACATCCATTGGTGCCGGTGACACCTCTATGGGCGGATGGAGAAGGACAGAGATTCAAAGTAGTTTTGACAAGCCAGGGAAGTATTAGGATGTAAATATGTTTGAGAATAATAGGGACAAGTGAAGGGTAATTCAGTTGGGCAGGAAAATAATTTCCAGAAACCCAAGATAGGGGAGGAATGTCTTTGAGTGAATGTGGAAGAAACATTTTAACTCTTGTAGTCCACCATAATTTAAATAGGAATCAGAAATACAGTCGAGCCATTGAAATAGCAAAATACTCAAAATACTGAATGAAGGACTTTCATGTCATCAGTGGGGAGGGTCCATCTATCATCCAAAGCTTGTGCCCTCCTTGAGGGCCACAAATGAAGCAGGATTGAATGAAGTGGGAAAAGATGCAGAGGTGAGCCACAGAAATGACTGAACAGATGCAA